>NW_015151029.1:394626-409852 GCF_000732505.1 Cyprinodon variegatus | reverse complement strand
GTGTGTTTCCTGGACGGGGCCACCTTTTACAGCTGCTTTTTTTTTAACTCTGCTTCTGTCTCCTTGAACCCCAGTCGGCCTCAGCAGATGGCCGCTCACACTGAGCCTGGTTCTGCTGGAGGGTTCTTCCTGTTAAAAGGGAGTTTTTCCTCTCCACTGTCGCTGCAAGCATGCTTAGTGTGAGGGATTGCATTTGAGTCAATGAATCAATGCAATCAACTTTGAATCAATCTGATTGGATGATCTGGTTGAACTGTAAAGTGCCTTGAGATGACTTGTGTTATGAATTGGCGCTATAGAAATAAACTGAATTGAATTAATTCTTTTCTAGGTTACCAAACCAAGCATATCTTGATTCACAGCATCAAAGTGTTCTGCCAGAGAGCCAAAGGACTTATTTTGTTTTTGTCTTAATCTGATTCTGTCTCCTTGAATCCCAGTCGGCGTCTGCAGATGGCTGCTCACACTGAGCCTGGGTCTGCTGGAGGTTTATTCCTGTTTAACTGAGTTTTCCTCTCCACTTTCGCTACGTGCATGCTCAGTGCGAGCGATTGCAGAGAGTCAACAAGTCCTCGCAATTAGTTGGTTTTCCTTATATAGAAATATATTGAAGAATATGATTATTTTACCTGTAAAAATAAACTTAAACTTTTCTCTGTGTGAGTCTCTCTAGGTTGAAATCAGCCTTTGAGATCACTAAACAACTTTGGTACAGCGATAAAGTTGGATGTGAGCTTGCTTCCAATATAGCAGACTTTTTAGCTTACATTCAAAGGAACCTGGACTTTAGAGATTAATAACAAGTTGTACAATTAAAATTTTACCTGGGTTGATTGGCTGCTTCAGGCCGAGGTCAGATATGGACTCATTCAGGTCTAGGTTAATCTCTTAAGTTGTGTTTTTAATTGAAAAGCAAAATACCTTTTCATGGCACCATTGCAAATGTTCTACAGGAAAACTGAGTGGTTTGCCTCCAGCGAGGTGAGAAATGTGTTGGTGGAAAAGCCTGTAGCCAGCCTGCCTAAAACTGACCATAAGTTTTCAGCTTTTCAGGAAAAGCAAAAACATTATTTTCAAGGAGTTTTTACAGCTGCACAGAATCAGATCATTTGGTAGGCATAGAGAGGCATAACCCCAGCACTAATCTGGTGTAAAGAATCAATAAATGCAATAAATTCTCACTATCAAAAAAACGATTAGTGTGAGTCTTTTTCTTTAAATCTTTTTAATATATCTCACATTTGATGTATTTACAAAGAAATTGTGACATAAAAGTAAGTTTCGTCAAATCAACATGAGAACGAATGTGTACAAGAAGCCAAACCGTACAGAACGCACACATAGATAAATAACATCAGGGAAGCTGTGCTGTCTGCTTTGCACCTTGTCTCTGTGAAAACAATAGAAAAAGAGGATAACAACATGTGCACCTCTGTGTGACCAGCTGTGTTACCGCGAGTTTGGTCTGACGCTGGACGGGGATTACATACAGTATTGCCTCAGTACTGGTGAGAATAAAATTAATGACTCAGTAATATTTTGTAGTATTAATTCCATGACAATAGTATAACTATTAAATGGGACTTTTCTCAGCAGCAGATGACTTTCCATCCCCAGGCATTCTGTGAACGGGTTAAGGTTGACGACAGACTAATGCAGATATCATTTGATATATACCTGTATCTTATATGACACACAACGTCTGCAAACAGTTTGGCACAAATGTAAAGGCTGAGCAGAAGATTTCTCCGAAAAATACAATCAAATAACTGACAAAGTAAATAAAATCTCTACAAGGTCACAGACAAAAAAATAAATTTAAAAAAACTTGACACAGAGGCTGACAGATTATCTAGCTGAATGGTTACTTTATACAGAGCTTTACAGTACAGCTACAGGCACAAATTGAAAGGACAGAAAGAAAGTTCAAATTTGCGTACGAACGGATGAAACGGATGAGAATAAGAGGGGATAGGGTGATGCTTTTTTTCTATATGTGGACCTAAACATGTTCTACAGCAGCAAAGTGGTTTTAATGATTGTTCCTGCTTTCAAATGAATCCCTGTTTTAGTGACTATGGAAGAGTGCCAGTGAATTAGCAGTTTTTCAAAAGCCCATTAGAACAACTATACTCTATTAATACTGCAAAGCAGAACAAGAACAATAAAAAAACACATCAGAACAGTGATCAAAAAGGAAGAAAACTGACATTTAAAATTACAATAATATTGTTCTTTTTTTAACACAGTGTGTAGAAGGTCGCTGAAACCTTATGTGTAGCTTATAGGACAGGCTTAGTGCATGAACCACAAAAGAACGACAAAAAAACCCCAAAACAATAAAAACTTCTGCAGTTCAGTTTAAATGGATTAGACAACTGAACTCAAACCCAGAAAATACAAATTTTCATTATTTTAAATGGAATCCTTAAATGACATGGAATCAAATCAGAAACATACATTTTAAAGGTAAAATGGCCTGACAACCTACATGATTTTGAATAAGCATGCTGCCCAATCAACAGCTGCCTCTGTCATTTTTTCTCCAAAAACCACAAAGTCATCAACAGAGATATGATTTCTAACTAAACAGCACTTTAAAAAACTTCTCTTTTACAACCCCGACACATTTATCAGCACCCTTGTGACAGATGTGTAGGAAGTCCTTCAATAATGGCCTCTTTATCACGGTTGCATCGAACCTTTTAGTTGTTTTATTATTATTATTATTATTCAAGGTTGCACAAGACACAGAAGCAAAATCTGCCAAATTTCCCAATTCAGCTCAAATTGGTGATCAGCAGGTCCAATACTGAAATATATATATATATATATTTTTTTTTTTTTTTACTTAAATACATATAAGATGACAATATTTTAAGTTAAAAATAGTGTAAATTAGGAGTTTGGTAAGTTTGGAAATATGTTATTATATATCAATAGGTTATCCATCCCTCCACCCATTATCTGACACGCTTGTCCCAATTGGGGTCGCGTGGGGTCTCCAGCTATCAATTGGCGAGAGGCGAGGTCCACCTTGGACAGGTCGCCAGTCCATCGCAGGGCAACACAGAGACAAACAGGACAACCATTCATGCACACACTCACACCTAAGGAGAATTTAGAGAAGCCAATCAACCTAACAGTCATTTTTTTGGATTGTGGGAGGATGCCGGAGTACCTGGAGAGAACCCATGCATGCACAGGGAGAACATGCAAACTCCATGAAGAAAGACCCTGGGCCGGGAATCGAACCCAGAACCTTCTTGCAGCAGTGCTACCCATTGCGTCACTGAGCAGCCCTCAATAGGTTATCATTTTTTATTTTTTCTTCCTTTTCAGTTAGATTTAAAAGCAGCACTGCTATCAAAAAGCCTTTCAAATGTCAAAATCGAATCAGCAAACATCTGGTTCAATGGTCAGCCCTCCTAGAAAGCAGAACCTGCATTGGCCTTTTAAAGTCCCTGTTGTCAGTAGGTGAGCACTGTCTTCTGTAAAGTTTCACAAGATTTGAGAAAAAAGAGGAGTATGCCTCCTAATCGCATCCAAAAGGGTCTTCAGAACAAAAGGTGAGGACATGTTTTTTAGTGTTGATTTGTCTGTAGGGTTTAGATCACCGAAAGATCTGACGATGACCCATTTTCAGTGTACTGGTTGAGGAATCCAGCCTTTCATTTGAAAGCCTCTGGTGTTTGGAAGATATCAATACAGCATGCAGTCTAAAAAGGTTCCTGTGGCTTTTGGAAGAGAAACAGGCCCAAAGCACCACTTTTTTTCCCCACCGTATATTTAGCAATGGGCATGAGGTGGTTTTCATGAATTAAGTATTTATTTCTAAAAACAAAAAAAATAAAAAAAGATTCTTAATCTAACCAAAATACACAAGTCCAGTTAAAGCCTCAGAGGAGCTTCATAAAAGGAAAAGAAAACATGATGTAGGGAATATCAAAGGCTGTCAGGAAGACTTCATGAACACAAGATGGTTCAGTTTTTCTTTATTTACCTCCCTTTCCACCTTGCATACTTTAATTCACAGCAGATTAAACTTTGGTAGTCATAATGGTCATTAACTACTTATAAGATGTACTTACTAATTAGAAATCCTTAAAACTCTGATCAGCATAAAAAAAAGTTTAACATACAGTAAAATAAAAAATAATAAAATGCAGGTATATTCTATTTAATAGGAGTAGCAATAATTGTGCTATTTGCAATTCTTTCTTTACATGGTTAATCATTTTCATGCAACAAATGTATTTGAATAAAATATTTTATTAATTTATTCATTTGTTGTGAGAGTCACAATGAAAGGGGATTTTATTTTTAGCCTGTTTCACATCTTTAATAGGAGTGCTGATAAATGTGTTCATTGCACAAGTTTTTCACTCTCATTCTGTTCAGCGGCTGATTTCTGAACAGGCAAATAGAATATCTACCTAAAACAGACTTTAACAGCTGATAGTGTGCTTTTGGGAAGTCCTGATAGAGCCTTATAAATGTGACCAGAAGGAAGTCCAATTCACTTACCGATTCAAAGTGACCTCCCGGTCCGGGCGTTAAATACTTCTCACATTTAAGAACTTTAACAGCAAACTGTAGCTCTGCAGTCCCTGATCACACACCTTCATTGCACATGAATATTTTCTGTTCACTTTCATAAATAAAGCTATTTGAAGCACCAAATGTTCAATATGGCCTTAAAACCTCACCTACTGACTGAGTTTTTACGTTACTATTCTGAACTCAGAGTGACTGACTAACCCGCTACTGTGCTGACGTGTTTCCTTATACGATGAACACTGAGACTAGCAGCCATTCAGTGTCCTTCAGAAGGAGGCACCATGCTGTGTTAAGCTTTATTTCGCCCTTTAAGGTGATATTTGCTAAAAGTAAGGGAGACTTGGCTGGTTGTTTTTGCGGCAGCCCTCTGATCGGCAGGCGTTGCTCACTGAGAGCACATTAGCAGCAGAGTAGGACATGACTCAGCCAGTGTGTTCACATGCACAGGTTATTCTGGATGCCAGCTGTGGATTAAGAAAGCCCTAATGCCACTGCATTTTACCCTTGAAACACTTAGTTCAGAATCGAGGTACATTTGTTTTATTTGCTCTCTTGCCAAGAAATTAAGATAATAGGAACACCAGCGTGGCTTCAGCTCATTTTGTTTGTTCTTCAGAAAAACGAAAATTAACAATGACATTTTTTTATTAAAGGTTACATTATTGGGTAATACATTTCAGAAATTCTTGTCAAATTAGATTTTAATAATTTTCCACTGATTCACAATATATGACCAAGGAAGAAATGTACCTACAGGGCCTGGTATGTAGGCGGAGCTTTTACGCTTATTAGGATCTTCTGTTTGAAGTTTAATGGAGGGCAAGTGCTAATCAATTTAAGCTGGGACATTCATTTAGATTTTCCTCATATTTAAAAAAAATCTTAGGGTCATACATTCTGTTAAAGGTATAGTGGAGGATTTTCATAAATTTTTTTTTTTTTAAAGACTCGCTCGCTCCACTTTAAAGCAAAAGAAAATGTACATGCACAACCCTGTACCCGCTACCGAGAGGGAACGCCTATTACACGTGTTTGAGAGCGTGCACGAGCCCATTTCTCCTCGTGCACGCTCTGTTTAAAAGTTCCTGTTTGCATCGCACATACAAGCTTACTTTCCGAAAGAAGGTTTGCAATTTTTCCGCTATGTCAGATTCACCACCGGTAAGTGAAAATGGGGACGAGCATTTAGGACGGCCTGACGTAAACATATCACCAGAATAATTTACAATTAGGAGGACCACTGATTTTGATGATCGATGCGGAAAAAGAACATCCTCCATTATACCTTTAACTGCCATAGATTTATAGCCATCTGTAGTGAAGGACGGAATAAAATCCTTAGTCAAAGTTGAACTTAGAGGTTTAAAGGGTCCATGTTTTAAAGCAGCGGTCCCCAACCACCGGGCCGCGGACCGGTACCGGTCCGTCAGTCATTTGGTACCAGGCCACACAGAAAAAAAAAATATATGTATATAATTTATTGACGATCAGAGTCTGAGTGATGTTTTATTTTGAAAAATATAAAAAATTAGGTTATTCTCTCCCAGTTACATCAGTCGGTGCATCTGTGCCTCTTGACACAGGTTAATTCAGTTCAAGACTCATCCTATCTATAACATCCTATCTTTGTGAAGCGGGATTTTCTGCGGTTACACCAAAAGAAAGCTACGGAGCAGACTAGACATCAGGAGCACACTTCGTGTGTCATTGCCTCTGATTACGCCTAGATGGGACTGGCTTGTTTCGGAGAATGGTGAGCTTTATTTTTATGCTGTTTGTATTTGATTTTTATGCCAGTCGTATCATTTTATTTGATCGTATTTAACCCCCACTCTTTAAAGGCCGGTCCGCGAAAATATTGCCTGACATATAACCGGTCTGTGGCGTAAGAAAGGTTGGGGACCGCTGTTTTAAAGTACAATCCCTGGGGAAGATTTTAAAGCAATGAGGTACTGCTGCTGCCTCTTCAGGATTAATCTCTCAGGCTTTATTAGGTATTTGTATAGATAACAAACTTACTTTGACTTTGTAGCAATTATAAATCTGCTTCACACTGTATACACTATAAAATTAATACTAGTTTATTGCTAGAACATAGTCTCATCCACCTCCTCTATTCTATTCTGTGACCTAAAAAAACTAGCCTGACGTTGTGGGCGGGACTAAGTTCGGAATGGCACCCAGGCTATAAAAAAACAGGAATACGGACAACAATGTCTGCATATTCCTTTAAGATGTTTCAAACCTTTTTAGTCTTTGCAGTGCCCCATTTAAGGTTTGCAGTGGAAAAGCTGTGAGAGATTTAAAATTATGGTGTTATTGCTGATGATCACAGTTTTTATTTTCTCAACAGGAGTCTGTCTCATGCACTCAGCTGCTGACATGACAGTAAACCTAGGTCTGTTGGAGGAGTTACCATTTCACCACCAGGCCCTGTCTAAGACTCCACAGTCAGAACACTCATCAAAAATTGCAAAGATAAATGAAAGCTCCTGGTTTTAATTATTTTAAATGGCCTTTAGACGTAAACCGTGAGAGAATTTCAGTGCTCAGGGGCAGATTCTGCTGGTGTGGGTAGCAGAGGTTTGCTTATTCCTCTGGTCGGCCCCTTCTATGGCATCAATCATGACAGTAAAACAAATTATCAAAAAAAAAAAAAAAATTAATAAATAAAACCTGAACTTTTTCTTACAAAAACTTTAGCTCCAGAATTTTGCTGTGCAAGTAAACACACCTAGCATGAATTTGGAGGACACCTCTGACACCACAGCTGTCTTCATACACCAACAAAGACCTGGCATATTACGCACCGTACAGTACTGAAACCCATGACATGAGTGAAACATCATGCAAAACCTAAATAGGAAAAAAAACCCCACAGAAAATAAATGGAAACCCCTCAAAAAGCCATGAGAAAGAACAGGTGGTATCAGGACGTCTCCTTCGGCTCCGTGTGTTTACTGCAGGTTATGTACGGGACGACCTGCTGGAATGGGAGAAGAAGCACAGCAAGCCATTCCCTTGCAGTCATGAGGGGGGGGGAGTTCATGTAATTTTACAGCAGTTTCTTTACAGGACAACATACACACTTGCTAATTTAATTTTTTTTTTTCACATGGTGAAATCCTTTTTAGATTAGATGCATGCATTACTCTACGTGCTAATGCCAGGGGCTTCCTGCTGATGCCGAGTCCTCCCAGTTGATGACTGGATGTCCTTGCAGGCTGGGATAGAGATCTCTTCCCCTCAGTGCTTTTGTACTCTCATTGTGCCTGGATGCACAAACAGAGAGAGTGTATTTAGTGCTGCTGAGAGACCTAAAGAGACCAACCAAATGAATAAAAAAATCTGTCTCAAAAGCAATGTGCTGCAATGTACTGCTAATTTTGGACCGAGTGAGGTAGCAGTTTGCCATTTAATAGAGTCTGGTATATTATTAACTGTTATTGGTGCCATGCGGATATCTAAGAGCAGCCAGAGTGCTTCCAGGCCGCATGACTAAAGCAACAACACAGTCATTAGTGGAAGCAGATGTTTGTTTGTACCAGGAAGTGCTTACACTTTAGTTTTTTAATATTTAATGCTCTTGACAATAAACTCAAGAACATGTGTTAAGTGTGATTACTGAAATGTAAATAATATACTCAAGAGTCCTGTAAACCTATTACCAAAGCTTACCTGCCCTTTTTTCTGTCATAATTTAGCAAAACAACTAATTTAACTGGTCTCTTCATTTTATTTGATTCATTTACCAGTACAAATGGAATCCTGTGTAGATAGCTGAATTAATTCATCAAAGGGAAAATGATCAGTTCATTATTTTATTCCCTTATGTGCATATCTGCACCTTGAAAATGAACTTAACATTTACTTACATTATAACCCAAATCCAATGTGTTTTATTGAGATTTTAGGTCTTTAACTGCAGTCCTCTAGGTCTGGTTTCCTGCACCTTTTAGGTGTCTTTGTTTCTACAAAACTAAACCAAATGGCTGAATTTCCTGCTCAATATGCACTTCAGTTCTCCAGAGCCCTTGGAAATTTAAGTTAGGTGTGTTGAAGCTGAGAAACATCTAAAAAGGTGCAGGACACCATTTCTGGACCTCGAAGATCAGAAATGAAGACCCCTGCAGTAGACCAACACAAAGTGGCACATAACTGCAAAGTGAAAGGAATATAATATGTGGTTCTAAAAAAATAAATTTAACAGAAAATGTCACATAAAGTGTGGAATGTTTTTTAAGACACAGCAGAGGTTTGTTAGCAAGCGTAAGCGACCAAGGAGCATGACGAAGATCAATGAGAAAAACTGTGGAAAAAATTATTTTGTTTACTTTTTCCTTTATTTTTCCTTCCTTCCTTCCTTCCTTCCTTCCTTCCTTCCTTCCTTCCTTCCTTCCTTCCTTCCTTCTGGCCATTTTGTCATTAGGGGAAAGTGTGTCTTTATTCATTGTATTAACAGATGTTGACATATATTATTCATTGGTAATAATATGTGATTTCTTTTGTGTAGGGGCCTGTATTTATGTTGGTGTTTTTGAAAAGGCCTGAGTTTGCGTGGCGGACATGGTTTGCATAACATCCTGTGTTTGAGTAAAGGCAGAGGGGCCTGTCAGTGTGCTGTTTTCTGTCTTTATCGGGACCTCTAACTGTGTTCAATCATCTGTTTGTGTAAAGCTCTTTTTTCCTGGGTTCCTATGTTTGCATAGATCTATCTGCTTGTGTGGGGGCCTCTGTTTGCCAGCAGGCACCTGGTTATATGAAGTGTTTAAGGTGGCTGATTTTTCCAACTCAAGGCTGAACTTCTCAGTAAAATCTGTAACAGACTCTCCAGAGATTTCATTGCTTCCTCTTGTTCCTTGAAAGTAAAGGCTTGTTAAATGTCCCTGTTCAATCGCTCCTTATATCTGAGTCTTAGATTGTATTCTTCAAAGATTCTGTCAACTTCCAGATGCTCGACCCTCCACTGAATGGGGGATGAGTCAAAGACAGAAAGGGGAGTTGTTTCTTGATCACCTTCCATTGACATAGGAATTTTTAGTTCACTAGAGGAAGTAGATCCCCCCTTGGTCCCCTTACTTGAGTTATTAGACCATAAATAAAACAAACATATCTGGCAAAAAAAAAAGAGTTATAAGCAGATTTAAATTTGATTTTGGGTGTTTGGCAAGAACCTTCTATGTTAAACCTTGAATGCATTCACTGAGTGTCCAAGAAACCATGTTGAGCGGATGGTGTTACGTTATCTTGTTTAACTTGTTTAACCTGAAGCCACATTGTAGATTAAAGGAGGTTGAATCCAACTACAAAGATATGTTTTTGCAAAAAACTGGAAAGGTTCTGTACATTTATTCCAATTTTTATTAAAAAAAAATCCCACTTTGTGTTTTTAATCTCATTAAAAAAAGTAAAGATTGTGGTTTTAAAGTGACAAAACATTAAAAAAAGTTTACTGAGTATGAGGACATTTGCAAGGCACCCGCAGAGGGAATATTACTGGAGTCTCTTAGTTTTTACTCTGCTTTAACCGACATAAAGACACAAAAATGTTGGGTGCGTTTATGTCCTGGCCATTTCTGATAAAAACGAACTTGTGTTAAATGTGACGTATAATACGACTGTCCCCGAATGCATCAATAGAATACTAATAGATCATCAAGTACCTGGACCCACCTCTGTCTCCACCATTTCTCATGTTGGTGTCATCGTCCTCTGCTCCGTCATCCACTTAAAACAACAAACGAAACAGAATTCAACATTTTTGATGCAGGGATTTCTGCTATTAAAGCTTAGATTGAGCAGAACTGACGACTCCTTTAACACAGGTTAAAGACTGACCTGAGTGGAGCTCTTTCACCAGGGATGACATGGTGTTTGTGATTGAGTCAGCAGCAACTAAAAGATCATTTCGAAGGTTTCTGGGTACACCTGAGGACCAGGAAAATAGGCTTTTATAAGTCTTGGAGTTCTTTTTGTTGCATCAACAAAGGGAATGTTGCATTTGAGTACAAATTCATCCCGATTGGCAACAGTTTAAACAAAAGCTCCTTTTCTTTGGCTGGGGGTTCAGACTCACCCTGAGCAAAGGCCTCCAGTACGTCTCCTCCCACACCTGCCAGGCAGTCCTGGGGTGTGTGTGTCGGAGTGGAACCGGCCGAGGTGGAGCGAATGGGCATGGGCATGGAGCAGCCGGCACCGTGGCTGGGAGAGGAATGAGGGGAGCCTCCAGACTGGGACTGCAAATCAATAAAATAAGTCAGAAATGCTTAATTTTACTTAATCATTCAAGCAGTCCACTTATCCCCTGCCTTTTTAACTTATTAAATTACATTAAATTAAAAAGACAGATAACAAGTAAACAGGCCGATAGGTCCTGCACAGAATATACATCTGTTAAAATAAATAAAATAAATACCAAACAATGAATGTTAGTATTACTTCTTTTATTAAAAATAAAACATTTTTCCTGAAATGCAAACGTTGTTATATCTTAAATGTAAATGTTTTTGTATATTTAATTACTATAACTATTTACTAAATTTTAGCTGATCAAAAGTTCACTTTGTCTAAATTCATAGCCTTACAATCCGCCTGCTGTTTCAGTGACAATGATGTCATGACCGCAGTTAAGCAAAAGCACAAAAATGAATAACTTAGACTTCTCCTCACATGTTTTTGCTTTAAGCCATTATCTCACAACCAGTCCTTACAGACAGCCTCATACTGAGAGAATAAGGCTACTGTTTTAAATGGCAGACTAGATCCTTTAAAAGACTTAAACAGCAGCAGCTGACTTAATATATGCTTCTTTTTAGGTGTTTCAAAATCATTTTCCATGATTTCTGTGTGGCCGGTTGTCAAGTTAAATAAAAAAATGTGCTTCAAAGAAGTTCAAGTATACAAAGGTGAATAACACTTAAAAATATCTTATCGAAGTAAATCCTGTTGGTTAGTGTATCAATAAAGCCAACAATAAGATACTTATTCATGTACATTAAATGATTTTTTGGGGGTATGCACAGAATGTGGCTTTTAAAATAATAACAGCATAAAGAATAAATTTTGCATTTTGCTCCTTAACATGATGATGGGCTTTGAAATATGTGCTTATAACAAGAAGGATGACCTCTCTGAGTGTTTCACTTCATTATATTTAAACATCTGAAATAAAACTCAACCCAATGTCTCCCTTACATCAGAGGTTCCCAAACTTTTTTGCTTCTGACCCATGAAAATAGAACCAGAGTGGTCTCAGGGCCCAAACTATGGGTTAAGTACCGGTATACATGCTTTTTTTAAAAACCCAACATAAATTAACTATACAAATGTGCCATCTTTCAGGTTAAAGTTATATATATTTAAGTACTTGAACATAATTGTTTATGTTTGGTTAAATTTCTGCAGTGGGTGTGAAAATCCCATACTGGTTGATCAAAAATCCCAGGTGGGGTCACAACCTAAACTTTAGGAATCAATGCCTTCCAATTTAAGACAGCATCAGACACATGGTTATAACTAATCAACAATACAAAATATGTACACCATTAGATACTGTAAATATATCTCCAGTTTAGCAAGAATGGTGCTGATTCTTTTAGACAAACCCAAGAACTTTGTGGCTTGTTTCACAGCTTGAATGCTGCAGAGGGGCATCAGCGATACAGAACACACACGAGAACAGGTTTAAGGCTTCAGCAATGACTGAACGGTTGTAGTATTTGCATTTTATACCATGCAATACAAAAGGAAAATCACTCAAATATGACTGGCTTCAATCAAAAAGTGAGTCAATCTGAGCCGTTTCCTGAAAATTTAGAAGATATTTCTCCTGGCTTCTTAGGAACACATGTACGATGAAGATTTTAGGCCATAAAACGACAATGTTTGTTTTTCTTCCAAGAAGGAAGATAAAATATTATAAATATAATGACATAATATTTAGAAAACGAAGTTACAATATTACAAGAATAAACCCTTAAATAAAAGTAAAGTAAATAAAAGTTATATTAATCAATAGGAAGATATGCTACGTTTTTTTCAGTTGAAGCCAAACCAAAAACATCTAAAGACAGAATTTGTTTGACCAAAGTAAAAGTGTTTAACAATTAGCGCACTGCTACAGTTAATACAGCTAGAAACCACCAATTAAGCTGGAAATTTGGATACAGTGATGCACTCAGACCTGAGCCTTCAGAGGCACATAAAAACAGTAACAAAGTCGGCCTTCTTTCACCTAAAGAAAATCTCCAGGGTTTAAGGATTAAAGTCTCAGCGGGACCTTGAAAAACAAACCCATGCATCAATATTTAGTAAAAAGTATAGAATTCTATTCTGTTCTATTCTATAATATAGAACAGAATAGAATAAATCCAATAAATCCTTTTATTGTCCCACATGGGGAAATTCTGGTGTTTTCAACTCTACAGTGTCGTCAGAGTTCTGAATAAAAAGTTTATCAGACAGCCGGGTTGATCCAGAACGCTGCTGCCTGCGTCCTCACTAAAACTAAGAAAGTAGAGCAAATCAACCCAGTTCTAAAATTGTTGCATTGGCTGCCTATTCTTTAGAGAATAAGCTTTAAAATCCTTCTGTGATATAAATCACTGAAAGGATTATCTCCAAAATACATTTAAGTGTAATTGTCAGTGTATCGGCCACCCAGATCTCTTAGGTCCTCTTCATTCAACATATTCTCATTATCAGTGCGTATGAAATCGTACGAAAAGTTATGCACACTATTTCGTACGTTTTGGACGTTTTTCCTCAAAAAACCACATCAGTGCGCTTGCGCTGGCAGACAGAAAAAAAAAAGCAGATCCACGGACGGACGGAAAACTGGGAAAAACGGTGCAATCATCACTTATTCATGTCTCTAACTACGTTTCTTGCTGTTTTATATCTTAGGGTTAGGGTCAGGGTTAGGGCTAATTGTAATTTATATTCTATATTCGTCAATGGTGCGTCAGATGCGCATACGACGAAAAAAACGTCCAAAACGTACGAAATTACGCTGCATAACTTTTCGTACGATTTCATACGCACTCATAATGAGAATAGGTTGCTTCATTCCCAGAACCAGAACCAAACATGGAGAAGCAGCCGTTAGTGCCTATGCTCCACTAATCTGCACAAACTGCCAGAAAACTATAAAAACTATAAAATAAATGAAAAATAAATACATTTTTTGATTAGAGTGGCCTTCAGCTGTGCTATATAAACATAGTTAGTTAAGTTTGCAGTCCAGCTTCCCTTTGATTTTCTTAAAAATTATTTTTTTCATCACTCTTTTATATTCATATCTAGGGTACGTATACCTCGCCTCTCACCCATAGACTGCCAGAGAGAGGCACCGGCCCCCCCAACCCTGATGAAACAAACAGGAGAAGATAAATGGTTGGATTTTTATTCTCTTTAACTATTTGTGTTCATTAACTACTTAATTACCCTTATCCCGCTGCAATTTACTTTTCCTAATATGTTTCTTATCATTGTTATTCACAGCACTTTGAGTTGTTTGCAATGGAAGTTTGTTATATAAATAAACCTTTCTTGCCTTTAATGAGAAGACATTTTATATAGTTTCACATGATTAGATTAAACATCCGGCGTCCTCAGTCTTCACCAGGTGGAAAACTGCTCTTACTTGTAAGACCTCCCAAGGGAGTATTGATTTATTTTAGTAATATAAGGTTTATTTATCAGTCTTATTAATTCTTTAATCTGCTAACATTAATGCTTCACTATTTTAATATTGTGACTTTATTCTTGTAAAATTACTACTTTATTGTCAGGACACTAAGACTTAATTCACGCAATGTTTCGACTTTATTCTCCTAATATCATGACTTGTCGAATATGATTTAAATATATTATTGTCAATATAACAATATTACTTCTTTTTATTAAAAGTTATCTTTATGTTCACAATGTCACAACTTTAATCTCCTAATCTAATGACTTTCCTTGCAATGGTATGGTTGGATTCTTTGAATATGTTAATTGTTGTAATGTTACAATTTTGTTGTTGTAGATAAATTATTTCCCTTTGTAGTTAATAAAGTATTTTTTTTTTTATTGTCATAAAAGTACTAACTTAATCTGTTGGAGCTAATATTATGACAGTATTCCTTTGATATTATGACTTTGAAAGTTTATCTGAATGCGCTGTTTTACTTTTGGACATTGTAAAGGAAATTAATTATTCAGCCCAAGATGGTCACACAATAAATAGTTATGGTAAAAAACATGATGATAACATAATGCAGTGAATGAACTCAGTATTTCCTGATGCAGTTAGACAAGGTAAATGGTTTGTCCAAGCTCACACAGAATACTTCATGTTCGAAGAAACTTCACATTCAGGAAAAAAAAAAGAATAACTGGTTCCCAATTTTGTGTTAATGCTACCGTACTTTTCAGACTATACTGCGCACTTCACTAAAAGCTGCACCCACAAATAATTTTTTTTTTTTTTTTTATTGGAAACGTACATTTATAAGCCTCATCAGGCTATAAGTCGCTAATATCTACTGAACTGTCCCGTACCAAACCTGTAAGGCGAGCTCTACATATCACCCTTAGATTAGGGACAAAGAAGAATGCTGTAAGAGCTTCTACAGTAAAGATTAGGTTTAGCTCTTAATTTCAGCTCTGCAGGAGTTGGGCA
>NW_015151029.1:377402-394048 GCF_000732505.1 Cyprinodon variegatus | reverse complement strand
TAGTAAAGTAAAGTAAAAATATCAGAAAAATCTACTTAAGTACAGTAACAAAGTATTTGTACTTCGTTACTTCCCATCTCTGGAATTCGGCACATTTGTTCTCCGTCGTGCCTCTCGCTAGCATGCACTTGTGCTAAAATAAAATTATCCTCTTTTTCTTTTATTTCCAATTTTGACTTCCGTCCCGCTGCTGGTTTGGGAAAATCCCCAGAAACGCTGCACCTTCGAATAGGCAATAAAAAGGGTAGCGCCATATAGTCCAGAAAATACGGTATACTGGTTGGACGTCTCTCCATGAAACAGCTCAGCTACATCAGGAGGTTAATGAATATGATGCATGGATGTGGAAGTGGTTTCATTGCTGAGGCAGGAGCTATATCTCCCACAGAGATCACTGTCTGTGAGTGAATGTGGCACAGTCCAGGTCAGTGACTCGGAGGCAGAGGACAGATGACCAGTCAGACCACTTAAAGCGAGGTGGGTACCGCTGACTAAAGGAGCAAGTCTGACAAATGGACAAATAAAAGCTGGGTATTCTTCAACCTGGCATTGAACACAAACACTCTAAACTTCATGCTGACATTAAAATAACTATTGTGCATTAATCAGAAATCCATTACCAGATCAGACAAAGAATGTTTTGTGTTCCTATATTGATTTAACAAACTTATACAAATTGTATCTTCGAAAAGAGGAGGAAGTACTGTATAGAGAAATTCAACTAAGCTCTATGCAAACTGAATTAAGGGCAACTTACAGCCTGCTTCTGCTCCTCATCCTATCAGCCAACAAAGGTAAGCAGAGAAAAAGCAAGAAGAGCGAGAGCAAAAGAATTAATGAAAAAAAGATTTTTCATGCATCAAATGGCACATTTACACAACACAACATCCAGGTAGTTTCTTGGGTGTGAAGCCGTTTGCACATTTTCTCTGTTCAAATCCTAATTATCTAAGGTAGATTAGCACCAACAAGCAAGTACATATCCAAGGAAGAAGCAGATCCAAGACGTTTGGTGCCCTAGCTACATTGAGCTCTCATCCTCCCACCTGCAGATACATTTTCTTAAATCAGGAGAGCATTTTACCTTCAGCAACCTCATCAGACCCTCCAGTTGGACCATCAACTCCCGCCTGCTCTCCTGCAAGGCCGACATGCGCCTCTCTAGCTCATCCTTCCTGTGTCTGTGGACAGCAAGGACACATTTAAGTTTATTAATTTGTTCCACACCGAGTAAAACTAGCCCAAATACCTTTGCAGCTTTATTGCACTGTAAAGCCAAAACAAAATATGCAAAGCACATCCTGGCAGAAGATTGGCTGAACAGAATCAGATCCTTTTCCAAGGTCATTCATTAACAAATGAATAAATGCATGTAATAGGATTTGTGTGAGGTGACCATACTATCTACACAGCTTTCTTTCGATCCAAGAATCCGATAGTATATTTGCAGTTGTACCTAACTGTACTGGCTTCAAAATGTATGACATGTACTAACATTTGGGTTAGAATGAGATGCTGAATTCTGATCAGGTTTACAACCTTGTATTATGCAGCTGGGAGTTTTGAGGGCTGGATTACACTCTAAAACAGCTAAATCTATAAATCTGATCTAAAACAGAAAAAAATAGCAGGAGAAACATATCTTGTTTCTTTCAAACATAAAATATTTTAAAGGTCAGAAGATCGAGGGGAGGGTGCTTTTATTTTTACTTCTGAACACAGAGGCTTCAAAATATTCTTACATAAAACATATTTACTTAAGTATACTACTTAAGTACAACATACATTTCTGTACATCGCTGAAAGTTGAAGTTTGTGTTGTAAAAGGTCTGAGATAACAACTAAAGCAATCCTCACCATGGTTGCTCTCTGGGATGCATTTCTGCCCTTGCAATCTCTTTTTTCTTTATCTTGGTGTATGCAGCAGAAATGGAGATTCCTGATATTCTTGGAGGCACATCTAGTGTCAGTTTGGTTTCGAGAACCTTATCTTACACAAACATATTTAAGTTTTACAAGTTTAAAACCCTTTACGGTGGCCCTGAAGTGCAAACTGCAACTACAAATCTAAAAGCGCACATTTCAGTCGTAGAAAAGGAATCCCAAAGATTAAAAAAAATAAATAAAGACCAAAATGCCATAGATACATAGAAAATTGGGTAGAATGTGTTGTATTGAGGGCAAAACTGGTGATCTCAGTTTGGTATAGAGGAAAACAGTTTGTCATTAGCTGTTTTTTGTTTTGTTTTGTCTTTTTTACTTTAATTTTATTCATTATCACATTTAAATAAACACATTTTATTTTGATACGAACACAAGATAAATAAATAAATTAGCCATAAGATATGCACTGTTTTTGATCTGAGCCTAGTTAGTGTTTAAAGTGAAGATTAATTTGTGAAAAGTAGCTAATTATCACCCTCTAGTGTTAATATTTAGTATTTCCAAATCTTCTCAGAAGAGGAGATGAATCCATATACCTAAAATAATGGCTATCTCCCAGCTCCTATTCCTAGCTCCTATCCCTTCACCTTTTGAGGGCCAACAGAAAGAACTCTATCCAAAACACCCCCCAGCCTCATGGACGTCTTTATGTGACAGACATGCTGATGAATCACTGGTTAAAGTGGGACTACAGGCTGCTGGAAAAGAACGACAAAAATTAAATTTACACATATTTAGAAAGCAATTAAGGTCTCTATTATAAAACCCAGAACATATGAAGGTGATGATATTTGCATTTTTGATAAACTAAGTGAGGTGGGCTGTGCTAATTCTGTTTATCGTGCAAATGATTATGGAAAACCATTTAGTTTTTAAAAGCAGCTAGAGACCTCAGGGGGTTCCTATGCTAAATGCATTTAATGCTAGGAAGCATAATGCTTCCTGGTCCTATCTTCACATCCTATTCAGATAACAGTTTTATTACCACCGAGGCTATAGTGTCCTTACTGCATTGAGGTATTAGAATTGAGTCTGAAATGAGCCTAATTAGGGAAATTAGACCAGTGGTATAGTGGAGCAGAGGATGCTCACAAATCCCAAGTTGCTTTAAAATTCTTTACAGTTTACTGGCTGGAGAGTAAGCAGGGTTTTAATCTTGAGACAAAGTTTATCCTGAAATAGGAAATTGAGCCACACGTAGCGGGTAAAATGAATTTTCCCCTTTCAGATTTCCTCTGCTTATGTAAAAATGTTTAATATGAATAAACAGAACCTGAATAAATACAAACACACCTTGCCATATATATGAAAACTTTGCTCCTCTTTTTAAATAAACCTATCTATGATTAACAGTTATATACAGTAGAATCTGCCTTGATGATGTTAAAAAGCAGCCTTATTGTAAAGACATTCAAACACTGATAACAGTCATTATTAATTATCACTTCAGAAAATATTGCAAAATGTTTTCTAGGCCCTTTGAACTCCATAGAATTGCAGTCAGAGCCATGAAGCATAAATGACGAAAACAACTTTTCATCACCAGGAGTGGAACCTTTTCCTGGAGTGGCAGGGAATTATTTCAAAAACCCACCAAAGATTCATCTAGGAGGTAACACAACCCCACCCCAAATAATAATGCAGGATTCAACAGACTCAGTAAGGTCAGTGTTCACGTTGATGCAACACAAAAATTCCATAGGAGTTTCCAAGGCAAAAACACTGCAGGCTTAACCATCATTTGGATGATTTTGGAGGGAAGTAAAAACTTTTGCTTTGCTTTGTTTCAGAACTTGGAGGCTTTCATTGACGGACCAATGGCTTTCGCTCTCTGCCAGGAAATCTTTATAGGGATTCATCATAATCAGCAGATTATGTTCAAGCACGTTTTTTCAGCATGGCCCCCTATGAAAACCTCAAGAAACAAAAAAGTGATTACAAATTTCACACTCACCAGTTTAGAACATTAAAGGGGAACGCCGTTTTTTATTTTTTTTTACATTAGCCCCTTGATTTTACGTTATTCCATCACGTTCTACTCACCCATATTAGTTTAGTGTCATTTGGAGCCGCTCTGAAGATATTCCGTTAGGTTATATCCAAGTAACGTCTTCCTTTGGGCAACGACTTGAAGGCAGAAACTAAACTGTTCATCATTTATCATTTATGGTACGCCAGCATTCAGAACATGGAGGCCAATCACTGTCCCCCAGATATCCGTGGTTATATTTTTTATATTTATATGTTTTAAAAACAAAGCGGACTGTGTATGACGTCATCCGCTCGCCGGACTAGAGTTGTAACAGGCAGGCCGGGCCACAGGCGGCTACGTTCTACCCCTTCTATTCATTCTAGCTAATCTGAATCGTTCAATTCCATTTGGAGAGTGAGATCATCTGTGGTAGCAGCTCTAGACATCTTCCAGGCATGTGAGGAAAACTAGCAGCAGTTCAGCGGACAGGATGAATGAATGGTAGCCGGCGCACGCGGATGATGTCATACACACGCCGCTTTGTTTTAAAAAGATATAAATATAAAAAATATAACCGCGAATGTCTGGGAGACAATGATTCGCCTACATGTTATGAATGCTGGCGTACCATAAAGAATAAATGATGAACAGTTTAGTTTGTGCCTTCAAGTCGTTGCCCAGAGGAAGACGTTACCTGGATATAACCTAACGGAATATCTTCAGAACGGCTCCAAATGACACAAAACTAATATGGGTGAGTAGAACGTGATGTAGTAACATAAAATCAAGGGTCCAATGTAAAAAAACTGGCGTTCCACTTTAAAATAAAAAAGAAATATTCACCTCTGTTGACTTCAGATTTATGTTTAGAACAGAGTACAAGACCTTCTTCAGGGTAAAAACTGCTTTAGTCTGTTATTTCAGAAATCTCTTCCAAGGAATAAACCTAAGGGTGACCAAAGCTCTGCAGTGTAACAAACACTTATGTTGCTGACAATGTCGCAGCAAATTTATATAAAGTCTTCTGCATTAGGATGACATTGCCTCAGTAAACAGGAAGAGAAGAGGGATCTGGGGTGTTATTGAGGCATGCTTTGCCCTCCATTTGTATGCATCTTGCTGTTATTGTCAGGTAAGGGCATGTTGGATCACGTGTTGCTGGTGACAGACTGATACCTGAGGAGTCGCAGCTCGGTCAGAAGCGTGGGATTCTGCTGGGCTTTTTCTGGAGTGGGCTGCGAGGCTTGTTCATGCTCCAAACGGAGCCTCTGGATCTCCTGCAAGATCTCCCTAATTTGGTTAGAAGAAAAAATTCTGAGTCTGACAAGTTGAAAATAATAGAATAAAATGAAATAGCCTTTGTTGTTACACAACGGGAAAATGTGGGTGTGTGAAGGGCAAAGCAAATACTGTCTGTATGTAAAGTAAAGGATACACAGATAAAAACAATACAAAGAAACAATGACAAGAACAAAAAATAATCTTAAATGTTTCTGATGAAAATTTCATAGAGGTCATATCTCTCCTATCCTGGCTTCTCTTCATTGGCTTCCTGTTAAATCCAGAATAGAATTTAAAATCCTCCTTCTCACATATAAAGCCTTAAATGGCCAAGCTCCATCTGATATCAGAGATCTGATTGTTCCTTATGTTCCTAACAGTGGACTTCGCTCTCAATCTGCAGGTTTACTAGTGGTTCCTAGAATTTCTAAAAGTAGAATGGGAGGCAGATCTTTTAGTTATCAGGCTCCTCTCCTGTGGAACCAACTACCAGTTTTAGTCCGTGAGGCAGACACCCTGTCTACTTAAAACTTTCCTTTTTGATAAAGCTTATAGTTAGAGTGGCTCAGGTTATCCTGAGCTATCTCTATAGTTCTGCTGCTATAGGCTTAGACTGCTGGAGGACATAGGGACCACATTTTCATCATTCTGCTTCATTCTATCTCTAATCCCCCACTCTGCAGAATTTTTTTGTTCAATCTCTAACGTTCTGCTCTCTCTGCTTTTTTTCATAGTAGCTTCATCTGGTCTGTTCCTGTTTGGCTGTGACACCACCTTGGAGAGAAATATCAGCTGTGCTGCTTCCATCAACACCCTTGTTTATAGGCTGTTTTTTTTTAGTTTAGTCCTGTTTCTCTGACTGTGACTGGCTGGATGTGCTCTCTTTCATCCTAAAACATGGGAACTGGCTCAGAGCTCGTCTGCCTGGCGGTGTGTTTCCTGGACGGGGCCGCCTGTGGAGCTGGTTGACAGTTTCCTTTTGTATCTATGCTTCTTTTTCTATGTCTGCTTCTGTCTCCTTGAACCCCAGTGGGCCTCAGCAGATGGCCGCTCACACCTAGCCTGGTTCTGATGGAGGTTTCCTACTGTTAAAAGGGAGTTTTTCCTCTCCACTGTCACTACAAGCATGCTTAGTGTGAGGGATTGCTGAAGAGTCAATGAGTCGATGCAACCAGCTGGTTTTCCTTAGATAGAAAACTTGACTGGATGATCTGGTTGAATTGTCTCTGTAAAATACCATGAGATGACATGTTGTGAATTGGCGCTATATAAATAAACTGAATTGAATTTAGATTAAAAAAATTATTATAAAAAATATAATAATAACAAAAGTAAAATAAAAAAAAGATCAACTAAAGATTCTTACAGGAGAAATGGAAAAACTGTACGAATAGCTGCATGGATGTAAAACATATAGAATAGCAGTAATCTATGCAAATGAGAGACGCATTGGCAGCTGATAAGCTGAAAATTAGGCAGAGACTTCAGAATTGGGCCTCATGGTGAAAATTTTATCCACTGAAACAAAAAGACAGTTACACTGCAGGTATGATGAAACCTTAACATGCAGGCATAAAATCCAATCTGATTCAGAGGAGAGCAGTTGAAGCATTTTTTTAAGCAAGGTGTTTGGCAGAGGCGTAGCCAGAAAATGTTAATGGGGTGGCCATTCAATAACCAATATACACTGAGGGGTGGCCGAATGCGAATGGCATATCATCCATATTTCCTAAATAAAGACAAACTATACTTTCCTACAGCCTTTGCTAAAAAAATAGATGCACATATTTAAATATCCATGCTATCTAAATAACAGGTATAGTGGACAAAATGTCTGGGGTGAAAATTGTTCCATTGTCATTACTTATCATATTTATCAAAACATTTTTTGCATACAATTAATATTTACGTGTACTAATATGTGCATTAAATTGATTTTTAAGTTATTAAAGTACTAGTTATTTATCTATGATTTTACTGAAGACATGTAGATGACCTGCAGAGACACATAATTTTCTCTTTACCCCATATGACACAAAATTTCGTTCTGAAAAGAGCATAATTTCTGTATATATCAACATTAATGTTAGTATTTTGATGTGCATAATTAACCACAAAAATGTAAATGTTTAATATGTTTGAACATCCCCAGAAAAAGAATGGTAGGGGTGGCAACAGGGGTGGCCAATGATTGGCTAAGGGTGGCCATGGCCACCTCTGGCCCCCCATCTAGCTCTGCCCCTGGTGTTTGGCTTCTGTTTCATCCTGCATCTAATTCAAAAGTTGCCTTAACATTTGGCATGGTTTTGTTTTTAAATTATTTACAGTGAGATACTGAGTTAATTCACTTTCTGTTTTTAAATGTAAAGGAAAATATAACACAGATATTTTCCCCTAATTCAAAGCCACCTTTTAAAATTACCTTCAACAACAATAAACTATATCAAATGATATTTCGTACCTGTTTTTGTTCTCCAGCTCTGCAATCAGCTGCCTCTGTTGCTTATTGGCATCAAAGTTAAAACTCAGATCTGTTGGAGGACATTGCTGCTGAAAAAGAAAAAAGGAAGAGTGAGAGAAAGTACGTAAAGGTATTCATACTAATTGCATTTTTTGTTGACATTTTGCCATGTTGCTTCTACAGATCTCTGTATTTATTTGAGTTGTGCATAACTGAGGCATGGAGAAAAAAGTATATCTGGGGCTTAAATCCTTGTACAGATAAAAAGCTGAAATTTGAGGGTACATTGGTATTCAGCTTATTATGTCACTATTGATATGAAAATATCTCAAAACCAACGTCTCACCAACTTGTTCTCAAGCCATTTGTACCCCCTAACAAGTTTTCTTCTATGAATTCCCTAAAACACACAAACCTGCCTTTCTGTCCCAGCTGAAGAAAAGCATCCCCACAGCATGGCGCTCCCACTACCATGTTCTGCCATCAGCATACTGAGTTTGGGGCCATGCAGTTTTAGTATTTAAATCATGCATAGTTTCTTTGCCGTCTTAATTATCCTTCACAGTTTTGCTGTCTTCTCTGCAGGGTTTGTGGAAACGGTAAATAGGAATGAATCTTTTTTAACCAATTAGATTCTTTGTGACACTTTTCCAATAAGGGTCAGGTTTACAAGATAACAACACTTGTTATCTTGTAAATTTCATACACCTGAGCAGTGGCTTTCTACAGCTCCTCCATGGGTGTTTTTGTTGCATCTATAATTATTCTCTATTGCATGATTAGATAGTTAAATTAGATGAGCATGTCTCATAGGTTTGCAGCTGTGTCATAGCATTTTTAAATTTAAAGTAGATGGAATGAAAAGTGTTGAAGAGCGATGTTTAAAGTTCACGATGGTCTTCATAACCTTCAAACTGTTAACATTAATACTAACAAAAAACAACAACAATTTATACTAGGGATGCACGATATAATCGGCCCCCTATCGGTATCGGCCTTAAAACTGAATATCGGACATCGGCCACCCCTCCGATATTTAACCCGAAATTTGATCAGCTTCTGAGTTTCTAAAGTCTAAAAAAAATAAATAAATAAACACTACTTCTTCTTCTTCCTCAAAAACGTCTTTTTTACAGACTTAAAAACTTCTAAAGACAAGGGAAAAAATATTGATACATTAAAATATCACAATATCTTCATATGCTGATATTTTGCCATTTAAAAACACCATATCAATCTCTTTTACTAATGAAATATTGCTATATGTCGTCGTTATGCTACGAAATCCCCCGAAAATTCACGAAATGTTGCCATATTTTTATATGTTGATATATTGACCCGGTATCGATCTATTTTACTAACAAAATCTCACAAGAATTTGCAAAATATCACGAGAGTTTGTAACAGAACGATGAAATTTCACGAGATTTTGAAAGTAAAATAGATCGATACCGCGTTTTTAAAAATCAATTTGATATCAGCATATGAAAATATATTTGAGTATATTATTTTTCAAAGTGTCAGAAATGGATAACAAAACTGCTATTTTCAATGACTACTTATTTTTCTCCAGCTTTAACATTGGTATCGATATCGGTTATCGGCTACATGAGTTTTAAAATATCGGCATATCAGATATCGGCCAAAATCCCAATATCGTGCATCCCTAATTTATACAACACAGCCAGACTTTCGGGGAGTGTTGTATAAAGTACTGAAATCTCGGAGTCCAGTAAAAGTATAAGTACCTCTCCAAAATATGACTTTGGTAAAAGTTCAAGTCACTGACTGAAATGTTACTTGAGTAAAAGTCTTAAAGTATCTGAAATGGCTTGTACTTAAGTATAAGAATTACTGTAAAAATAGATGTACTCAAGTAATGAAGTGAAAAGTATAAGTAAAAAGTAAGTGCAGTTTGAATGACATTGTTTTACATTTTGGTAAACTTTGAATGTTAAATTCACTTAAAATAATAAACACAACCAAGTGTAGGATAAATTTAGACTGGCTTTCTGAAACATCCTATTGGTGTTGATGAACAAGCCCAGACAAGACCTGACTTTGTAGTCAGTAGGCGGGGTCAAAACTCTTGCATTTCTCTCGCTCGTTTTTTTCTTTTTTTTACTTAGTAACTAAACTAAACATTGAAAATGTATCGGAGTAAAAGTATGCAATTAAGTTTGTAAATGTAGTGAAGTAAAAGTGAAAGTGAAAAAAAATCTATACTCTTGGAAAATATAAAGTACTCCAAAATGTACTTACCATAAGTACAGTAGTGAAGTATTTTTACTTTGTTACTATACAACACTGCTTTCTGGTTTTAAAGAGGAAAAAAGGAGCACTTTAAACTAGGGCTGTAACTGACGATCATTTTGCTAATCCATTAATCTGTTACATATTTTTTTCAATTAATAATCGTATAGAGAAAGGTCGCTTAAAGACATTTTTTTGCAGAATTTAAACAGGGGAAACTAAACCTTTTCCACTCGAGGAGGTCTGGATAGAGCATATTGACAAGCAAAAAAGTTTTTCATCTGAAATGCAAAATGTTTAAAAACATTTTTTTTTTTTTTACAGTTTTGGTATATGTACTGCTCTAAGTAGGTTGCTCTGTCAGCTAAAGGTATATTTTATTCACCATTTAATGGATAAATGATTACTATATTAGTTGACGATTATATCAATAATCGATTAATCTGATTGTTTCAGCCCTTATTTAAACATCTACTGTATCAACAGGCAGTAAATATACACAACATACATTTTCATTTAATTTATATAGAGTCAATTGTTAACTTTGAAATGTATTAACCTCCAACTCTGGGATCCGATATAAGCACAAATTTCAATTTCAAGTTTACATCATAAGAATTTAAAATTAGTAGTTTTTTTTATTACTTCTCTGAATTTTACCAGCAGCAAAGAGAGAAAATAAAGAAGAAAGCAATAACTTTTACTACAAAAAGATTGAAATCACAGCTTGACTGAAACCCACTGAGGCTTTATGAGATACTTACTGTGGAGTTGCCTGCCTCAGCTGCCAGGCGTGCTGCGTAACGCGCAATGAGCCGGTGCTCTTCATCTAACCGGCTGGGGCTCTCCAAGACACTGACCAAAATCAAACAGAGCAATATTTCACACACATGTACACATGTAACAACTGTCATGTTTCCAAAACACAAAACCGTTAAAAGATGCAGAAAAATTATTTTAAACATGTTATTTTTATACTACTTATCCGTTAGTTCAAAACCAGGAAATGAAATAAATTGGTCAGAAAAATGATTTGATGATGGATAAGCAGAATGCCAGACACGTTTCTCACACTATCAAAGCTTGCTTTGGGGATTTCAGCCAAAGAAGATTTCATCCAAAGCTCCAAAGTTAAAATGACCATGGGCGTGACATATGGTGTGGGCAGATGATGGGACATATGTTGCTTTTTCTCTGCAGGACATTTCCAATGAGGAGAGAAGGAAAGCTCAAATGGTTTGGGGAGCTTTCCAGTTTGGATTGCTAAGTGACCAAAAGTCACCAATTAAACTTGGTGTGTTTGCAAACCTACTGCATTAACCGTTAGTGTTTTCCCCAAAAACACAACAAAAAGGGCCTTCTGGTGTCCCACATCAGACTCCGAACAAGCATTTCAACCTTACAGATTCTTCTGTCTTTTCCTTGAGGGTTTTCAGCAGAACTTATGGTTCCATTAATATCAGCAAGCTGTCCATGACCTTAAGCTGCCAAGCACTGTCAGGCCACCACACTATCCTACTATCACCAGCACGCTTAACTGTGAGCAGCACGTTCTTTTCTCTGAAATGTTGATTTAGAGCAGTTGCAACAGGACACACGCCTTCCAAAACATTTCTTTTATGTGTTGTTATTTTACACATTTTCTCCAAAATGCCTTGAGGATTGTTATGAAGTTTTTAATTTATTTTATGAAATGTTTTTTATGCTGCTTACGGTCAGCAGTGGTTGGCCTTTGATATCTTTTTAGCTTCAACTTCATATTGTTGAAGTCATGACCTCTTCTCCATTTTTGTGACCCCCTAATGGGTTGATGATGTTCTCTTGGGATCATTTGGTAGGCCAGCCACCTTTGGAAACGTAAAAAATTGTTAACACTTTTCTTCTAGATTGCAGCCAAAGAAATTGCTTTGTAACGCTGCATGTAGATGTCAGTGATTTTGTTTTTCATTCATATCATGAGCATGATATGATGCTTTCTGGGTTTTTATTAGCAAAATATTGGCAGAGAAGTTTTACAGTATTTATGTGTTTAATTGATTCTATGTTACAGGTGCCACCTGGGACAGGTTGAATCTGGAAAATTTAATTAAACCACATATTTGGATTATTGTCAATTAATTTATGATTTATGAGCACGTAAAATTGAATTTTCTTATAGATTGCATTTTTTTTTTATCTTAAAGGACTACTCTCCCCTACATCAACCTTTTTGATGTGATAAACTCTATAAATATATGTCTTATAATGCTGTCTTCATGCCCCAGACATTATTTTGACAGCTCCTAAGATTTGCTGAAATCCTGTCTTTGTATCTCAAACCATCCTTAGGATAAAAAGTAATTTTTATTATTGCTTACTTATTTTTTTAGTGAATTACCTGGGGATGTGAACTGATGTAAGCAGCTCTAAGCAACTACTCTCTGGTGACTTGTTCCAACTACAGTTGGTAGCTTAGGGACCAACGATAAATTAATTGATTGTAGAAAATGAAATACATAGTGATTTCTTTTTTTATTACAAAAATAATTCATGCATTTAAAGGTCCACATCATCTGTTCATTCTAATATAATAATTTTAGATTTGTGTCAATCTGAACATCATCTATACTTTATTGGAAAAAACCCTATACATTTTGAAAAAAAAAGTTATAAAACGCTTTTAAATTGGACGAAAAAGACATGCCCTGTCTTTTTATTCTAAAATAATGATTTTGCATCCATGTTGAGTAAATTTCTGAGCCAGCGGCTCCAAACGGTACAGCTGAGGGCTGCTGGGCTCTTTCACAGAACCTTCCTCTCCTCTCAGCCTATTTTCAACGTCTCTGATTGTAAAGATGGTGAAGAGAAATCCTCTGCCTCATACAACCACTAATTCACAAAATAATCACCATGTACCACTGTGATTCACAGTCGATCTGCCCTCCATGGTCCTGCGGGCCACTCTTTCCAGCAGGAGCATTTTTTTTTATATTTTACGGGCGGCTGTTAGGCTCTGGAGTTACTAAAGTTATACTTTATAAATATATGAAATAATACTTTGACAACACTTCAATTAAGTGTGATAAAAAGAGCAAAACTATAAGAGTCAGTAAATAAAGATGCTACAACACAGGCAGTGTTAATTTTAGCTGCCTTTTTATCATTACATGAAAACCCCAGATTGAACTGAGGAAGGAGCAACAGATTTCTTGGGGGCGCTCAACATGTTGTGTCATAACCTTAGGGAAGAATGAAACATGTAAAGGAAGTCAATCAGAGAGGTACGCCAAAATAATGTCTTGCTAAATGGGTTCTTTCTAAATGATTTAAAGTCTCACAGATACTGATGTTTTTTTGTACGAATGTGGCAACGCATCAGGGAGCCGCTGTGCCGGACTCCTTAAGCTCTGTTATGCTGTTGGTGATTCAAGATGGTTATAGCCACGTTTAAGACAAAAAAAGGAACAATTTGGCTTTTCTGGTTTGTTTATCTGGTAAAACAAATATTGAACTGGACTTGAAAAAAAACTCCAAATGGCACATTGGTAACTCCAATATTAGGGCATCGAATGATAAGGTGGTTTCTTTTTATTATTTTAACCAGACAGCTATTATCCAGATCCTCCTTTGTTGATTTACATACAGTAAAGTCAAAATGTTGGCACATAAAGTCAGAATAAGTGTTTATTTTACAGCTTCAGCTTGCAATCAAACAGTCCTACCTCAAAGGCAGCTAAACTTGTTACATTCATCTTAACTTGAAATAAAATAAAGGTCATGAGCAAAATATTCAAATTCTCCACTAGAGCTTGGTGGGGCCATGATGCAAGAATTAAAAAAAAATTATCACAAGAGAAAATAAAGGCAAAAGTTTGATCAAAAGGAGCTTTTGTTCTACAACGTTAAATGACAGCCCTTCCTAAGGAGGTGTGACGGTGCAGATTAAAGTGAGGAGAAAGAAATCTCATGCTTCGAGTAGTAAGGTTTCCAATTATAATCTTACAAAGACTTTCAAAAGTATCACCCTCTAAATTTTATTAAACAATATTCAGTGAAGATCACAAAGTTCACTGAATTCTTTTTGTGACAAACCAGCACAAAGTAACTGAAGGCTTTTACTGGTCAAAACTCAAAAGACGGATGCTTTTCTATGCATGTGTGAGTCAAATACTTTAATTTGCAATTAACGCTACAGGTCTGAAGAAAGGGTGTCTTTATCTTATTGAGTTATCCTCAATAAGATAAAGTTATCCTATAAGCGCATTGATTCTAACATGTTTCCCATTAATTCTGCTATTTCTCTAACTATCTTCATCTCAAAGCGCCAGAGATGGGGACTCGAGTTTGTGACTCGTACTCGAGTCGCACTTAAGTCGCATATTTAATGACTTTAGACTCGACTTAGACTTGCATTTGAAGGACTTCAGAATCGACTTAGACTCGTGATTTCTGACTTGTGAACAATATTATATTTTTAAGTGTTTTTTGTTTTACTAACTTGACTGATCGCCGATCGCCTTACCCGCACACAGCAGAGATAAAAAAAGGGGCAGAGGTGATGTCAAACTGTCACGTTGCACTGACGTCACTGACGCAACGCTGCGTCACATATATGCCCGCACGCCCGTGCGCATGCATGCATGATCGACAAGCCAAGCTTTAAAAACTTCATGGCAGTCGTAGAGGAGAAATATGTTGTGAATAATGTTGTGAATTTGCACTAAATAAATAAACTGAATTGAAATTAAAATACTGCCCGCCAAGTCGGTTCTGTCTGTTCCAGGGCATTAAGCTACAAAAAGTTATTGCCACAATGTTTCTTTTATGAAAGAATTGTTATTGTCCTGGTATTTATTTAGGGTTTTTCTTTATCTGTTGTAGTTGCTAACTTCATATGTATTAATAAAAAGCAGGATTGTGATTGTTTTTTTTCTTCACAGCCCTCATTTTCACTTAAAAATAAAAGAGCAGACATTTACTCCTAAAACTAGAAAAAGTTGTAACCACAAATGTCAGATAAATACTGTATGAAAATAGTTATTTTTGAAAGAAAAAAAATAAAGATGCAAAATTTAACTGGAAAAACAATTGCCTGTGTGCTTTTTTAAATTGTATTTTTCATTTACCAGTTCAAGATAATGATCATTCCATAGATATAATAGTAACCTTTAAGCTATATCGTCTCAGTGACGGAGATGAAAACAGAAGGAGAAACAAGCAAGCATGCAAATTATTGCACTTATTTTAATTAATCAAGTGATTAGAATTTATTGTGCGATTAATTGATAATTGTGACAGGCCTTCTCAAGACTTGAGACTTGACTTGGACTTGCAAAAAATGACTAACATGTCTGCAAAGCCCTGACCAGAATCCTCACAACACAGGGCGGCCATTGCCGTGTCTCAAAGTGGCAGAGTTCAGTTAGCAGGATGTGTAGACCTAATTTACTGCATGGAAGCCAATTTTGTGTTGATCAGTCTAATAAAAATCCCAACACAACAAACCAAAGTCTGCCCCTGCAAAGCAACAAGTGGAAAAGAATGTATTTCTGGGTATTACTGCTTTTGCAAATAATAAAATTCAAAGATTTTATTTCAGCTGTAAGTTCTACTTGAGGTTTTTTAAATCAGGAGACAATAACAACACAAAGGTCTTCTGTGTACGAATACTGCTCATATAGAAGCCTTCATGTTTATCTTCTGCAGCAATTAGCTTTTAAAACAGATCCCTTCTACAAACTAAAAACAAAACAGAAGTTTAATTTCTATTTAATTGGTATTCACCATCAGATACCATGGTAGCTAATGGTCAGTTGCTATGGTAACCCATGGTCACTGCAGAGTTGTTTCAGTCACGATGTCGCTAAGCTGCCACAGTTTTGGTGTCAATGGGGCGTTTAAACTGAAGCCTCCTTCATGGCTGTTTAGGTTTTATTGCGTTTCCTCTCCAGCGACCTGCAGTCCACCAAAGGGGAGGTAGAGATCAATTAACCCTCCTCATCCATAAGTAAGGCTCTTCTTTTCATTTTCATTAACATTCATCGGCAAACAATTCAGTAAGTTTTGTTTTAAAATAAGTTATTGCCTCTTATATTTAAAGACATAAAACAGATTTCACTTTAATCTATGTCTAACTAAATTTGAGCTCTTAAAATTTGTCTAATAAATGTTTCTGTATTATTGTATAGCTTAATAAGTAGGTCAAAATAACTAGAAGACCCTGACTGCTGTATGATTCTGTCTACCAAAGAGTTAGCAAGTGTCCTTGCTGCAGAGGGACAGAGAAGAGGAGCAGAAAACCTCTTCCTGAGAAAGAATGCTGCTCTCTAGAGTATATTTTTTGTATCACTACTAACTGTCACTAATTTGGCTTCATATTGTTAAGCTTTTTTGGTGGGAAAAGCAGGAAAGGACCCCCGCTGATGGCTGCCAAACATGTGGAGACTAGGGGAAGTTGCCAATTTAAACTAATTATTAGCACTTCTGATGGTTTATATCTTTTTAAGTGAAAAAATGTGGCGTAAAATATCTTTTTTTTTAACACAATAAAAAAAAACAAGCAAATCAATAGCTGCCCATTTGTATCTCTATTAGAGTCAGTAACACAACAATTACCTTATCTTACCCTTGCCCATTTAGCTTCAAGAATGCTCTTTTACCAGACTCTGGGTTTATTTATCCCTTCTAAAAATCAGCAGAGATGGCAAAAATACTCACTTTCCGTACTTAAGTAAAAATACAGATACTTGTGTTAAA
>NW_015151029.1:361099-376945 GCF_000732505.1 Cyprinodon variegatus | reverse complement strand
AGAAGTAAAAAGTCGCCATAAAAATAAGTAGTAAAGTAAAGTAAAAATATCAGAAAAATCTACTTGAGTAACGAAGTACAAATACTTCGTTACTTCCCATCTTTGAAAATCTGGTTTGAAAGAAAGACTGACTTAGCTGCTGCTTCTCTCCTTTTAAAGTGATTTCCTCCGTCCAGTTTGCTCTCCTCAAGAAGAGAAATACCATTCATTAAAATATTCATCATGCTTACAGCAAAACAATCTATTTATAAAACACCATTAAATAGAGCTCAACATAATAAACAGAGACTAAATATATTAGCATTGCAATTCAGCAAATGTCAGCAGAAGTAAGAGTTGATTCATTCTGGGTCTGCGTGTAAAAGTCTGATGAATCTTTAACGCGGCATAAAATAAGTCGTAGTGGTTGAGGTAAGTTGGACGCAATAAAAACGCTAATGTGAACCATGCAACGTTGATGAAATCTGGCTCTTCCCTCCACTGGATGCATCGCATTAACTTTAATGAAGTCCTGCACTGGGTGTCCGTATCAACAGATGCCTAATTATAATCACAGGTCGGTATCAGGGACTAAAGATTCAGGATCAGAACATCCTTAGTTTGTGACTGAAACTCAGCTGTTTATACTTAGTTGTCTGTGAAAGCTCAGCTAAATATTCTCAGAACGTTTCCTTCTGCTGTCCTATTTCTGCATGACTTATCACATAATAAATTGTTCTCCTGGAGGGGGGCACTTGTCTATGAAAGAGCCAGGAAGGGCTGCAATGTCAGCAGAGCAGACGGTATCACTGTGATGTGAACGTGCATGGAGTCTGTGGACTGATTGGAGTCCCCCCGATTAAAGCATTAAATCAAATCGATCTTTAGCTGAAGAAGAGCGACAAGGAGCTTTGCATTATTCAGCAGGAGCGTATTTGACTCACTGGCCTTTCGTGTGACAACAGGCTAAAGAATGCTGGGAAATCATGACAGCCGATTAATATTTATTACCCAACTGTAACACAGGAAACGACTCAAAGAGGCTGACCCAGACTTGCTCGAACCATACTAACTTCACTAATATGGAAATAAATCAAAACTTCTAAAAAAATATATAATTTCTAATATACAAAATTAAGGAATCAATATGACAACAAATCAGTTGAATAAAATAGAGTTAATCTATAAGGAATATAGTCAGACCTCAACCTTTAGATGTTCTTGGAGGCCCTCAGTAGTTCGTTATTGAGCCTTAGTGAACAAACAGCTTTATAAAAGTAAAATAGCAGAAAGATACAAAAAGAGTATGGCATTTCTGCAAGCTTACCAAAACATGTCCATCTAAATATTCTGGCAGACTGGGCATGGACCGCGTTGATCTGAGAGGGAGCCAAGCAGCCCATAGCTACAGAGACCCTAAGCTCAGATGGAACAATCTGTTGACAGCTATTAATCCTCTACTTCATAAATCTGGCCTTTATAGCAGAGTAACAAGATGAAGCCCACTAATGACAACGTTAAGAAGTCCTATTTGCAGTTTCTCACAAACACGTGGTTCTATTCTGTTCAGATGAAAATAAAACCGAGTTGAAGGGATGAAGGGGTTAAATACAGAAATCCTGGTAGAAAAACTGTCTCAGACTAAGATGGACGTAGATTTTGCAGTAAAAAAGCAAACCTAAACATACAGACTGATTTACAAGGAAATAGTTTAGCTCAAAGGCCATTAATGCATTAAATTGGCCCAGAAACTACAGACCTAAATCTAATATATGTAGAATCTTAGCTTTTGATCTAATCTGACTGCAATGGAATGACAGAAAATTACATTTTCTCAAAAGGTGGAGACTTTTATGTACCGTAATCACTAAAGTGGATCTGATTTTATTTTCTTCATCCTCTCAATTTTTCCCTGCTGTGTGTTGATCTATCCAATAAAATCCAAATAAAATACACTAAAGTCTGTGGCTATGTTGTGAAAAACTGAAGACGTACGATTGTATTTTTTTGTCCCCATCTCTCAGAGAGATAGATCCCCCTGCTGTGTTCTCATCACCACTTCATTTGTACCTATTTGCCAGGGATTCTACAATCTCTCTAACAACTGGGACTTGATGTAGAGCAGGAGGAAGACATGATGCCTAAAACATGTCCTTTCTTATCTTATCCAAACCTGGGGTTGTCATTTTTGACGCTGCTTGCTTCACCACTAGTATCGCTTTTCTGAAGTTATTAATCAAAAAAGACTTTATGAACTGTTTGTGTCATGATATTGTCACTGATGGCTGGCTTAATTGCCTACTTCTTATTAAACTGCTTCTTCCCAGCCATCAGTGCCAGATTTTTCTCAAGCCTTGTGTGAGAATTCTCTAGCATAGCCAGTTGTGTTTCTGATTACCTGATCCTGACTAGTTTCTGCCTCTGAACTCCTGAGTTTTGCCTGCCCCTGTCTGCTCTGTTTGCCTGGCCTGTCTTCAGACTCCTGTTGGAATCTTCTGTGGACTGAACCTGGATCTGCTTCACCCTGTGGATTGCCTTGCCTTCCTTCATCTGCTTGGATCTGACCTGTCAGTTCTGCAGCCTTCTGCAGCTTGTCAGCCGACCGGCTGGAATCATCCTCGTTCTCCGGGCACGGAATGAAATGTCAAACCAGGTTAGTGACTGACATGTTCATAATCATCCTCTGTCAGATTATTGTGGTCACTAACCTGTGTTTCTCTCCTATAGACGTTCCCGCTTTAGACGCACAAGCCACTGATACAGCAGATCCACAGCCCGTCATTTAAATACACGCTTTGTAAGTTATTCCACTGTCTATCTTGCCTGAGTTCTGGGTTCCCATGCTCTTAGTCATTGCAGTTTGGGATTAGAGCATTGATTAATATGATTGCAGGTCAATCAGATTATTCTAATTAATCAGACAAGTGTGGAAGTCACAGACAGCCAATTACAATAACTGCAAAATGGTCTCAGTATTCCTTAATACACTACATCAAATGGCTGTTTTACTGTTGTTATGACCCCACCAAGGTAAAAACATCCCCCGCAAGAACATCTTCTGAAAGCAGCACTGACTCATAGAGCAAAATGCCAAGACAAAGGTTATCAGGGCTCTATGTTACAGTCACAGTGAGAGAAATCTAGGAGATGCTGCCTTCCTTGGAACATGAGCTCCAACATCATGCCATCCATTGCCCTGCAAGACCTAAAACTGTCACTACACAGCAAAAAGTTATCTTTTATTCTATTTTTTGTCCTCTCAATATGTACAAAATTGATTAGTTTGAGCATCAGAGTCAGAAGACTTTATAGGTTGAGTGAGAATACATATTTTAAATCGATTGATTGATTCCTTTTGCACACAGCTGGGTCCTTTCCCCAACTTCACAATTTTTCCTACTGCCCTTCAGCTGACAAAGTCCTTGTTGAAGACTCATAACTCTGCCTAGTGGCGCACAAGGGAGAATAAGACATTCAAACCCGTCATTCACGGTCTCCCTGAGTTTCTGACAAAGTCGTCTTGACTAATGCACTGCAGGAGCTCCCGAGTCTCTGAGCGCTCTGATCTTGGGAGCACAAATTGCTGGAAAGATGTGATGGAGCGATACGGTACACAAAAGGGAAAAGCTACTAGGCACAGACCAGCAGGAAAGGGTGTATACATTACAGCTCCCTCTGAGTGCTCTCCATCACTGGATTCATAACAACAGTGCTTCATTACTGCTGTGAGTAAATAATAATGCCAGAACTGGCCCTAACATGAGATGGGCTGAAATGAGAGGGCAATCAGGCTGCTTTTAAAGCCACCCTCTGCCTGCTGACAGCTACATGACCAGGCTACAGTTCCATAATAATCTCTTTGTCATGTCATCCTTTCAGATTGGAGTGATTGCATATTCACTGTGACAGCAAAGCATATTTTCTACTAAAAATACACCCAGAAGGTCATGCTGCTCGGAGGCAGGAATATGTGTGATGTTGCTGTTCTTCCTTTCTGGTATTCAGAGATAATCAATTTACGGGCGTAATCCAGGAGCGATTATAAAGGGATTGGCTGTAACCATGATAAAAAAAAAATGGTTTTACATCAACTTTTAAAGCTATATTTAAAGCATTGATTAATGTGATTTTGGCATAGAAGTAGTAGTAAACTTTTATGTCTGTTCTTTAAAAGGTATGACATTTATAGGAAGTATACACTTCCTCAAAGGTATTCTTAACTTTTTTGACAAACTGTAAACTCAAATTCTAAAAGTTTTCTATCAACATTTACTTCCCATTCTTTCGTATATGGGTGGATTTATGGTGTGCATGACTGCTAGTCTTCCTGACAACAGCTTCAACCCTTTAAAGGCACACTATGCAACATTTTTCAGTTAATTAATGTGTTCCATAACGTTTTGGATGATTAAATGAGTCATTTCAGGTTGAACAAATGTATTCTCGGCCGCCCTGGTGGTCTGTGGGGGAAATACCGCACTTGCAATTGCAGGAGCACCGACCCGCACCCACAGGCTCAGAAGTCTTGCGAGAGTCGGTCTTGCTTTACGGCGAGAACTGCTACACCCCCCAGTTAAAAGCATGCTCGTTGCTAGCACAGTGGCGATCTTTGTGCAGTGCTGCTTTCACACCGGACGCAGCAAAAGCAGCAAAATCACGTCAGCTGCTTCATTTTTACTGCTTGTACCAGTTAGTTTTGACGCGCGGCTGAAGCAGCTTTGCTGCTCTGGCTGCGCGGTGCAAAAGTGTGTCTGACGCGCGTTGGGCGGAGCTTCACTATCCTTTCTCTGCCTTGCAGCTATATTTGCTGTGATCAGTGGGAATAAAGTAGTTTTAATATGTTTTTTAAGTGAGAAAATACACCTGAAAACGTAATCAGTGCAGTCAGTTCATTCAGATTATCATCCTGCCTTACAATATTTTTTCTGTCGGAGCCGCTCAGACCCCCACATACCAGCGGTGCGCCGACAGTAGGAATCCCTTCATCAGCAGCCTCTGGCCGGGTCGCCTCCTCGCGGTTCACCGCGGCGGCTGGTAGGTGTTTTTCATCTAAATAATCCAAACTGCAGGCAGCAGGATAATAAAAGCGAACATATTCTGCTGGCAGATTTCTGCATTTTAAGTTAATTTAGGCGTCAATAAACTGTTTAAGAGGAGTGATCATAGTGCTCTGATCATTAGCGCTGTGTCTCTCTCCCAGCCAGCTCCCAGATCAGCTTCTCTGATTGGTTGACGCGGCGCGTCGAGCAGCAAAAATTTAATTTTTCCATCTCGAGCAGCAGCGCGTTTGCAGCGCGTCACGTGCGTCAGATGCTTAGTCATTCGTTGCGTTCGCCTGTCTGCTAAGCTCAAAACAACGGCGCCTGGCTTGATGGAGAAACCAGGAGAACAGCTGTGCATATTTACGACAGTGCACTTTTACTTTCGCCCTCTGGGGGGAGCCTCGCTGGAAAATCAACACCGGTTGCATAGTGTACCTTTAAACAGTGGATATCAGCAGCTCCTCCAGACTCTCTATAGCTGTTATGAATCTATGTGAGATGCAGAAAAAGCTTGGGATGTTATTTATAAGGAAACTTCCTGATCTCACTGCACACTCTGTGGTCTTTCACAGAAAGCTGCATTTACTCTGAAATTAAGCTGCACACTGGTGGATCAATTACGAATGAAGTGCTGTCTAAATACTGATGGTTTGAAAGATGTTTCTTAAGGAAAATTAGAGGCAGGGTGACTGAATACAAAATCATGTCACATTTTTCAGATTAATACTTGCAGAAAATTTTGAAAACAATTTAATTTTCCTTTCCACTACTTAATAATGGACTGATTTGTGTTGCTCTATCAGATAAAATACATTTAGGATTAATAGTCTAGTGATAGATAGTGTCTGAGATACTGTACATGTTTGGGTAACCAGCCTGTACTCAGCTTGTCATCTGTACTTTAATATTTAACGTTGTTTGGCTTTTAGTTCATTCAGTTATGAAAAAAAGTTGATCCGCCTTCTTCATGCAGATGAATATTTGGGGCAGGATTATGCTTGGAGAAAGCTTTCTCTGGCATTTCATTAATACGATTATGAGAAAGTTAGACAATACAACGTATATGAAGTATTGAATCTTTTAAACCTCAGGATACCTTAATAGGTACAGAGAGCCCATGCTGAGCTGTTTTGGAAAAGAATTGAAGTAACGAATTTTAATAGATATCAGACTCGATTTGCTTACCTTTTGGTTGGAGTGGGTGCCCCAGAGGACATGAGCATTGTGTTGTTCATATTGTTGGTCGCTGGATTTGGCTGACTAAAACAAGACAAGGTTAAAAGGTTCTTAATGGTATACTGCAAGGTCTGTGGTGCTTGACACAGGGAATGGAAGGGAAGACAATTTGCATTTTTATTATTAATCATAAATCAGCTCTTCCAACTCCAATTGTATCTAAGAAGGTAGGAGGGGCAGGAAGAGATTTATGAATGCATACAAAAAAAATGGAGCGTGTTGTAACTTCTGTGATATAGTCAACTTTACTGCAAACAGCTTTCAAAGGTTTGCAGCAAATTATCACAAACCTAATTAAAAGGTGCAAGTGAAACAATAGCTAAGAACAACTATAATTAAACCTTGAGCTTATAAAAATAAAAGCAAGGCAAGGTGACATTCTGGGATGTAATTTGGGAGAGTCAACAAAGCAATACGACCCATATGGTGTCTGGATGGCGAGACTCATCAGGACCGAAGCCCTCACACCACAGAGTCTCATTACGGATCAAAACATTCCCCAGAAAACAGCAGCCGCTCACAAAGACTCATCTCTGTACTTGAATCCACTGAATCTGAATCTTGCACTTCTCTGTAGTTATCAGCCTTGATCCTATTTTGTTTTCTCTTGTTATAACATAGAGGACAAAGCGCTGTGGAGCAGTTTGCCCAGATTAGTTAGTTAGATGAGACTACTGTTGTCCACAGAATACTGTTATTATTAATAGCAAACAATTTTGCATTGATGTAATTATAAAAAAAAAAACCTTAATAAAAAGCTTTTTCCTTTAAATTAACAACTATAATATCTGCGCATAAATACCCCGAGAGGTTTTATACTCTTTTTTTCAAAACTTGCTAACATTAAATAAGATTATGCATTTACCTCCCAGCAGAATTATTTGCAAAAAGCAGATCTAAGTCATCTGCTAAAACCATTTGCTACAACTTTTTATTATTTTCTCATTAGGAGAGCAAAAGAAAAAGTATTAGTTCTAAAGATTTCCATCTATGTCCTCCTTAATATGCAACATGCATCAAATTCCTGTGAAAAAGGTTTATTTGTCATCTCACTGCCAGACTTTCTTTATGATGAGCTGGAGGTAGAGGACAAGGTATAGGAGGTGAGACTTACCCCTGTGAGAAGACAGAGCACCTGCCTCGGTAGCAAAACACATCCAACCGCTGCTGCTGCTGCCAGATGCCTAATCTGTCCTCAACTGAGCAGGCGAGCATCTCAATGTACTACACTGCTGCTGTCTCCAAGGAAACTCGGCAGTCACATGACTTTATGACGACGTAGATTTTCTGTCTCACTCATGCTCCTTTTTCCCCTCTCAGGCTCTGTTTCCGACTCTGTCTTTTCACCTCACCACATCCAAAGGGAAAGGAGGGTGCTATTTGCTCACAAAACAGTCCAAAATGTCCAAGTAACATTTTTCTAATTTAAAAATGGGTAATAAATGTTAATCAGTGGTTGGGGCTATATTTGCATTTACATATCTTAACTCCTCCCTTTTACCTTCAGCGAGTTACGTAAATCAAAGCTCCTCAGCTCAAGCCTTCTAAAAATAATCTTCAGTCTTTTTTTATTCTATTAATGCAACTCATATGTAACAGCAGTGCCCAATAAAAAAGGGGTTATGTTTGCACTTGTTTCTAAATTACGAACAATTTCATACGTGCCCCATTTCACCTGGATGGGAGCCTGCAGGTCTGTTGTATAAAGCCAATTCAGGACATCCAGTCCAGACATTTATTCAGTGTCTCAGAGGTCAACAATCAGGCACTAAAGGATCAAAGCCTGCAATGTGCTTCTCATGAATGACAATTTGATACTTATTTTTCGCAGCATAGCGGGAGACGGTAAATTAGAGGAATAGGTCAGAATATTTTAGCTATGACTGTGAAAAGGTTAGAAGCTGTTAGTATCTTCTCTGCAGTGGAGAACTTTCTTTGAGTGTTTCTGCAGTTGTTTCGTTTTAGTTTTAAAGATTAGGGTCTTGGCCTAAAACTTTATTGTTTATGTTCTCTATTTGCTGCTTTATTAGTTTATTTCTTTGGGTTTAGTTTGTTACTTATTCATATATTCTGTTCATGCTGCGTTTCTAGTTCTGTTTCATCTGGAGGTAATTTTTCCTTTAGTAAGAACATGTCTCTGTATGCTTGTTCAGTTCCATTCATGTTTTAGTGCCCTCTCTCAGCCTCTGCAATTATGGAACCAACATCATTAAGTCCACCTGTGTTATGCCAATTAACTTCCCTGTTTACACCTGTCTCTTAAACTATCCATACTGTTCAGCTCTCTTTGTTCCTCGCTGGTTTTTACAGGTTTTTCATGTTTCATGCCCTTGTCCATGCCTGTTTTCCACCTGTAATCTATGCCTCATTCACCTCAAGCCTGCTTGTAAGTTTTTGTTGTTTTTGTTATGATGCGTTTTCCATTCCCTGTTGTTTCTTTCTCCTGCCTGCCCATGTGCATTGGGGTCCACTCCAAGAAACAACCAGACAGTGGGTGGAGTATTAAATCTATTTTTGGAAGCAGACACAGAAAACTCAGAATCAACGAATGTCAAAACTCTGTCATCGTAGAGGACGAACTCAGTGCCATGCACCTGTTTTCACTCACTGGAAAAAATCGAAATCTAGATGAGTAATTATTTGTTAAATTAAGTGCATTTGTTCCTTGATAGAGGAGGTAAAACTGACATTTTGCCAATGGAACAAGACAATTTACACCTAAAATTAGAAAACACAATTGCGTTGTCTTATTTAAAGTTCATATTATCTAACTATCTTATTTTAAGAGAAAAAAAAACTCATTCCATTGGCAAACTATCTCATTTACCGACTCAAATTAAGGGTATATATACTTAATTTAAGGAACTCTTTATTTATTTCGAGATTGTTTTTCCAGCTGTTTTCTGTATTTTTGGCCTTGTAAAAAGATTTAGGGCTTCCAAAGCAGTGGCGGTATTGACAGGATGCTTTTGGATCAAGAAGAAACACCAAAGAACAAGCATTATTAAACATGTTTTTATACAGTGAAAGAAATGATTGTAAATAGATTTATTGAATAAAGCACCAACAGATATGAGAGAGATAGGCAGATATTCCTGCTTGCTTTGTCAGCGGTAAAGCAAGCAGGTAAGCAGCACTACAGCTCACAGACTGTTCTCTATTTTTGCTCTTTTCCTGATCTCCCTCCCATATTTTTCATCCAGCTTTTGCACTCTATAATAGATTGGTTGGAAAAATAACTAATATAGTTGGTTAAACCAATTATGGTTAGATTAACATATCATCATGTCTAAAATGTGACTAATAATAGTTTTCTTCTTGAGGACTAAGAGTAAGACTAAATCTAAGATGGCTGTCAAAGACCACACTGCATGCAAGCACACGACTCAGCGTCAAGTTTGGAGTATCAAATTTCAAGCTGATGATAAGCAACCACGTATGGACATACAGCAGATAGCTCACAACATAATATGCCATTACAGTAAAGCATTTCCTGTAAAATCTAAAATAGCCAGCATATAAAAAAATAAAATAAAAAAACAGTATGACAACTTACAAGATTCTAATTTATTTTTTTACACTTGTGAAAAGATTGTCTCACATACAAGATGTTTGCTTCTCTACACAAAGACTGAACCAGACAGGGAGATGCCAAAACGTCACATATTTTCAGGGAAATTCTGAAGTTTGTAAAGAACCACTTCAGTAAAAATACACGACAAAAAAATTGAAAAAAGGGATATTTTTCTTTAATTGAGGAGGTAAGTGAGACACTCTGCCATTGGGACAAGACAAATTATATTTAAAATAATAAAAAGCCAAACGACCCCCATTCAAATGGTGTATTTGTTTTTGTTTCAAAACAAAAACAAGGCTTTGATGCTCTACAGTACAAAACCTCAAACTATTCCTGACATTTTGAAAAAGCTTCCTGGATGGGAATCAAAACGTCTTCCAATGTTTTTATTTTTTATTTTTTGGAATACTATCTGATTATCTCATTTTAAGAGTACATATACTCATCTTATTTACCTACTAAAATTTAGAAAATAGACTTAATTTAAGAATTGTTGAATAATTTTTTGATTGTTTTTTTAAGTGTATGAGTGTATTTCTGTGACAGTTGTATTATGGTACACTGCAAAAACTATCTAGAAATAAGTACAAATTTCTTAAATTAAGTGTTTTTTGCCTTAATTTGAGTATGTAAAAAAAGATGATTTGCCAATGAAATGAGAATTTTACTCTTAAAATAAGATAATTAAATAATATGTACATAAATATAATTTTTCTCTGATTTTGAATATAGATTTTCTTGTTCCATTGGCAAACTGTGTCTCACTTTCCTTCTAAATTCTAGACCAAAAATAACTTATTTTAGGAAAAGAGGACATATTTAGATTTCAATCTTTTGCAGTGTAGGAAACTTCTTTTCAAGTACAAAGAATGCAGCTATGTCTTCAGAATAGAAATTCAAGACTAGGCACAATCAGTCTGCATTCAAATGGTCATGGAGTTTTCAGGTACTTGTTTGAACAAAATACAAAACATTACAGTGGTTCAAATAAAAAGTTCTTTGTATATTTTACATTCTTATGTGTTTCACACAGATCATTTGTGGCTCATTGCCAACTTTATAATAATTGGTGTCTTTGTGAATAATTGTGCAATGCAAATGTGACAGTTTTAGTAGTTCTTAAAAGAGATTACTTTGTGTTTCAAGTTTTATCAAGGTGATAGACACCTTAAAAAAAAACTATTTGTTCTTGGTATTAACCTGCAGAACTTTAGGAACCACCATCCTAAAAACCAATCCTGAAAATCTGAGGATGACCAATCCCATACTGTACCTCATATCTTCACTTTTATAAGATCAATCTAATGCGGAAGCAAGTATTTCAAAAGTTTTTATGCATTTCTAAACAATTCATAGTGAAACAAAATTTATTTCAGGAACTTTAAAGTTAAAGTAAAGACAATGAAGTCCCTCTTGGCAGAAGCAGAGCTTATCTATGGGTAAGAGAAAGTTTTCCAGACAAACAGCGGTTCCCAAGCCAACATCTTCTCTCCTTTCCAAACACACAGCTTTTAAGAATCTCCATGACAGTTTGAACAAACAAAGAAAACATAGACGCTCAGTTTTGGGTTAGACTACATTTCAGATGCCTGTAAGAAAGCCTGCTTCAAAATAGCAGGAGAACAGTAGCAATTTTTCAGAGAATGCTGTGAGGGTTTGGACAGCAGGGGAGCTTGTGTCTCTTCGATTTGGGAGGCCTGATCAAACCTGACGCTGTAGCCTCATTCTGCCATTTGTTTTCACAGAGGCTTTGTCAGCTTTCACACACACATACACACACCTGGGATGTGACAGTGACTTATAATATGACTTGAATGACACCTCATCAGGATAACATCTATCCGACTTGACAAAGAATGGAGCTAGTGTTGGAATTTATAGTTGCTTTAATCGGGACCAGTAGGGATTAGAAAAAAAACTTTAACTTATTATGTAAGGGAATCAGTAGGAGCAAAAGGTCCTGGAACCATGAATGATATTAAGATAATGTATACATCTATCCAACTCTCTAAAACTGCCCATCAAATATTAAAGAGAGTTGTTCTCTGACAGCCAGCTCTCTCTCCTTGTGGCTATTGTTTTAAACTAATGTCAAGTCTTATAGTTTAATATCGGAGAAAGAATTGGCTGGTTTTATTTTTCTAGATTACAAAATAAAGTGGTTGTAGAACAATTAGTAAGAAACTGATTAGCAGAACAAAGTTTGAATCCAAAGTCCTAGTGTAATGTACAGTCTAAATCTAATATTCGCCTGAAAAGCATTATTTAATTGTGAAAGAAATCATATCATTAGTGTTTTTAACTTCTGCTAAAAAAGGTTTCTTGATAATTCTTTCCCAGCTATGATGTAATTTTATTATTTTGTTCTTTTTAACTCTATAAAAACTTGCATATGTTCTCAAAAATCAAGCACGACAACACTATATTCCTTTATTAATGTGATATAATTTGTATTATTATTATTATTGTAGCATTTCAGGCGTTTCAATTAACATTTTTTTAGAGGAGATAAGATATCGTATTATAATAATACATTTTAAACAATAGGGCACAACACATTTTGTGTGATGCAAAGTAATACCATGACATATAGAATAAAAGTTTTGCATGGAACTGTACAATTAATTTGAGAACGTTGTAATGCAGTTCAGTACAATTTGGTACTGAATTAGGTCATATTTTAGGATATATTTTATATGATAAGACACATTTTGGAGAGATGCAACGTTATTTCTCCATAGAAAACAGCACTATCATTAATGTCACACTATAATACCACATAAAACATTCTTTGTTTAACAAGGTATAATATTATTTATATATGTTAAGAGATACAAAATACTAATTTAAAAAGATAGAACTTAGTTTTGAACAAAATTATAGATTTTGGTGCAACCAAGATGGCGGCGCTATAATGGCACCTATCTGTTATGCTTATTTCTGCATACAGGCCCCTGCTGATCAGAGGAAAACCTACAGGGCCTAGGTAGGTGAGGGTGTGGCCTGAGGGGGACTCCAGGACTGTTTTGAACGATCTGACTGGAACATGTTTAAAGCTGCAGCAACATATCAGAACAAGATCAATATTGACGAGTACGCCATGACTGTGTCAGCCGACATCAACACATGCATTGAAGACATCAGCAGCACAAAGAACATCATCATCCAATGACCCTGGATGACTGAGGAGGTTTGAAAAACGCAGAAAGCACAGAACTCAGCCTTCAAGTCAGGCACTGAGGACAGCGAGAGACAACTTGAACCATGGCCATCAGGTTAGTAAAGCGGAACCACAGTCAGAAAATCCAGGATCTTTTCCACGATGCCAGCAACACCAGGAGCATGTGGCAAGGCATACGGACAATTACAGAATCCCGCTTACCGCACAATACTGTTTGGTGAAATGTTCAAGACCAGGGTTCTGCAAACTGCTGTTCTGGGGCTATAGTATATTAACAAATACCATTCTTTGAAGGTTTTACAGGTTTAGAAATATGGTTTTTGGTGTTTATTTCTTGTCATTAACTTGGAAACTGTCATGATCTTGGCATTGATGACTGGTTTAATGGTTCATTCCATTCACCTGCCTTGCTCAGCAGAGTTTCTCATTACCACTCTTCATATCCACCTGTTCCAGTTTCTATTTGAAAGGCTTGCTCCCAGTCATCAGTGCCAGATTATTCTTCAGCCTTTGGTGTGAGAATTACTCTAGCATTACTGATGTGCAGAGATGGGAAATAATGAAATACAAATACTTCGTTACTGTACTCAAGTAGATTTTTCTGATATTTTTACTTTACTTTACAACTTATTTTTATGGCGATTTTTTACTTCTACTCCTTACATTTTTAAACAAATATCTGTACTTTCTACTCCTTACATTTTAAAAAATTGGCTCGTTACTTTAGTTTTGAATCATTTCAATGGAGTTACCGTTATTATTTTTCACGTCATCAATACCAAATTCAATCTAATTGGATGGGAATCTACGTTGCATTTGACGCACCACTACAAGATGAATCGACAGATTCGGCGGTATTCATTGGCGGCAAATCATTGCAGCTTGGTGGCGGTGGCGTTAGCATAGTAGCATGGACGACGAGATGATTGAAAATGAACACAACGGAGATCTAGTCCTATTGGCAGACATCCATTTAAAATGTAGGCAACGGCATGAAAAAAGTGGTTTCTACTTTTACTTTTATACTTTAAGTAAATTTACAAGCCTGTACTTTGTTACTTTTACTTGAGTAAAGAAGTTTAATCAGTACTTCCACTTTTACCAGAGTATTTTTTAACACAAGTATCTGTACTTTTACTCAAGTACGGAAAGTGAGTACTTTTGCCATCTCTGCTGATGTGTGTTCTGATCGTCGGATCCTGACCCATTTTTGTCTTCACACCTCTGAGCCTGGCTGCCCCTGTTCTGATCTGTTTGCCTGACCTGTCTTTGGATTCTTACTGAACTATACTAGTGGACTATACATGGATCTGTCTCTTGACTTCGCCCTCTGGATTATCCTGCCTTCCTTGGTCTCTCAGGATCTAATCTTCTGGGCTTCGGTGTCTTGAACTCTCTGTGCAGCGGCTGTATCTTGTCAGCTGATCGTCTAGTATCAACCTCGTTCTCTGAGCACAGACTGTACTCTAAACCAGGTTAGTGACTTACGCATTCACATCTTCCTTCATCAGGTTTTCGTGGTCATTAACCTGTGTTTCCTCTCTCCTGAGTTTCCTGCCTTAAGAAGCCCTAGCCGCTGCTACAGCACTTTCGCAGATTGTTTATTTTAAATAAACGCTTTTTGAGTAATCCAACTGTCTGTTTTTCCTGAATACTGGGTCCTTCTGTTCATGAGTCATGACAGAAACTATGTTTTTGTATTGTTGTTTTTTTTTTTACATGAAATTAATTATATCCTATAGAGGAAAATCCATCCTTCCTGTTAAATAAATGTTTATGTTTTGTCTTGGGCTGCTCAGTGGCTCAGTGGGTAGCACTGCTGCCTTGCAGCGAGAAGATTCCGGGTTCAATTCCTGGCCTGCGGTCTTCCTGCATGGAGTTTGCATGTTATCCCTAAGCATGCGTGGGTTCTCTCCTGGTACACCGACTTCTTCCCACAGACCAAAAACAAGACTGTTAGTTTAACTGGTTTCTTCTTAGGTGTGAGTGTGTGCATTTATGGTTGTTTGTCTCTGTGTTGCCCTGTGATGGACTGGCGACCTGTCCAGGGTGGACCCCGCCTCTCGCCCGCTGACAGCTGACCCCGCTTGGGATAAGCGTGAGAGAAGATGGATGGATGTTTATCCTGTAAAGCCTAAACCATTAAATGAGTGACAGAATATGTTTTTATTTACTTAAGCTGCGGTTGTCAATGAACACTGTCACTATCAGAGTGACATAAAAATATCTCATCAATTTTGAAGAATTTAAATCAGAAATTATTTGTGTCATTTGTGATACATTAAGCACTTTTTAATCATTGTTTTTCTGTTTCCTTCTCGTGTTTTATTGTACAAATTAGGGTTTTTCAAGAACAAAAACTTGAGTTTTCAAAAGCTCAAATATGACACCCTTGGTGTTACAGGGTTAAAAAAATAAAAAAATACAAATAATCCATTTTTTTATTTTTTATGAAATGGCAACAGATCTCATATTGCAGATAACAAAAATACTAAAGTAGCTTTTATTTAAAGATTATGTAGTATTTTATCATTTATTTTTATGGGCTAGGTTGCAGACCCTTGTTCTAGACTCAGCAGCAGCAGCACACAAAGTTCCTATTATATTTAATGGGATGTATTTCTACAGCAAAAAATAAAAAAAACATATTTTTTTTTTACCAAACATGCCTTGGAGATAGTAAATGACACCAAAACGTGATTTAAAAACTAAAAATGTAGCTCCAATGTGCACTTGTAAGGATGTACAGAACTGTGTGCTTACAATATACACTCACCGGCCACTTTATTAGATACCCCATGCTAGTAACGGGTTGGACCCCCTTTTGCCTT
>NW_015151029.1:340089-359861 GCF_000732505.1 Cyprinodon variegatus | reverse complement strand
GAGTCCCGGCCTGTTGACCTTAGCTGCATGCCTTCCCCCACTCTATAATCCCACTTTCTGTCTGCCTACTTTCAAAAATAAAGATTTTTGATCAAAAAAATAAATCAGAAAAAAACAGCGACACATAAACTGAAGAAGAATCAAGAGTATTTCCACAGGCTCTCTATCTAAATTCTAAATTCTAAGAGAAATGCATCCGTCTTCTAAAACACAAACACTAAACAAGAAAAGACCAGAATGGACGCTGAGGGCATCAGTTGGATATCATCCAATTTCCTCCACAAGACATTTTTTTTTGTATTTTCATTGCTATTAATCTTCTGCAGTGATGTGATTTCATGCTACACAGCCTACATTGCACAACCTAATCCAGCCGTCGTGTCTCCATGTAGTAAAAAAACACCCGGATCGGCAGTTTCTCTGTATGAAGTGATGAATTATGAATTGATGCAATTCTCATCTCTGTCTTAAACGAATACATTCTGACAAAGTGTAGAAAAATAAAAGACACTGCCAGGGGGAGGAATAGATGTGAGAGCTGATTCGCAGCTAATGGGATCCAACATGCATTGAAAAAAAATTAAAAGAAAAAAATGTACCCTTCAGTCTGTTTTTACCTGGCATTTGCTGAGCTACAACTCTCCTGCTTAACTGCAATCTCTCTATCAATTACTCCCTGACACTTGCCTAAAGCAGAGGCATAAACAGACGGCTCAGATTCATTGTTGTGAAAGGGATATTAAAAAAAAGGATTACGAAATAAGAAGCATGTCGAAAACCCGGATCAGAAAGTTGAGCTATTTCTGGTTTGTACAGCGACTAATCCATCATGTCTTTACAGTTATAACCTCTAACTTTCTTTTTGTGGAAACCACAGGGCTGCAGGGAAAATAGTACAGACGAAAAAAATGACTGAGAACCCAGCGGTATACACTATGTGGATGAGATGCAGCAGTGGAACTGATTGTGGAAACCATATAATTTTTCAACTTCCATGTAAACGAGTGTGCAGAGTTTAAGACAGCGGCAGAATATAATGCATTTCCTATAATGACTTCCAGGAGCCCCAAAGCTGGGAATGTGAGATTGATGGCACCGTCCTGGTTTCATTGCCAACAGATTGATGAGGATGACTGAGCTCTTCACGGCTGCAGCCCCTCAGCCTGCGTAGTATATCACATTTCTCTGTTAACAAATAATCTGGGACTAGACACCTCAATGAGACAGCTCGCCATTGCTCACGTGATGACCGCATGATGGAAGCTGTGACATGATGGGAATGGACTACAGAACATAAGAACATTGAACCATATTTCCCAGTTAATCAACACATGATAACTGGTGGAGAACAGCCCTTACACTGTATGGGTGAGCTCCTGAGGTCTCTCGGCTTGCTCCGGGAACACGGGGTGTGGCGGCTCTCCGATGGGGACGCAGCCCAATGATTTACTGATTGCGTGGCTCAGCTTTTTGGCTGGAGACTTCTGTGAAAGTGAGGAGAAAAAAAAAACAGCATCAGTCACCTCTCACCTATTGCACCAACTTGAAATGTTTCAGAATTCAATGAAAAGGCGGGATATGTCTGCTCTGTCAAATACATGGATTAGCCGTGGTTTCTGCAAACATAATGAAGACCTAAGCAACATATTTTAGTAGAATTAACCTCCTTAAACTACACTTTTTTTCCCTTTAAAGGCTGACATAATATCACACATTGGCATTTTATTTTCATAGAACTACATGTTAAACTTTGTTCCATTCTTCTCACAGAATCGGCAAAACTAAAACACCTTTACAGCTCTGCTAATGCATTTTATAGGTGAGATCAGTTCTTAGTGATTCTTAATGACACCATACTTTAGAAGGGAATAAAATACTTCAGATTTATTTCATTCTTATCAAACAATACACGTTTCCAAATATCTAATGCCACTTGCTACTTGTAATTTTGCTTTTTACATGCTTTTAAATAGATGCTTCCTTAGTCTTATAGCTCATATCACTACAGAGTTTGCTTCATTATAGTTACTGCCAATCTTTCCAGCTTCTGCCAACATAGTCTAATGAGAACATTTTGCAGTCCTTTACATTCATCTCTAAAACTCAGAATCTCCTTCATCCATGATATGCTTCCTGCCTTCCTATTATGTGTATAATTATGCATATATGACCCTTTGAACTGATAAATCTGCCACCTTTAGGCATCTGGAAATTGTTCCCAGGAATGAAGCAGACCTGTGGCGGTCCAGCATGCAGATGACATCCCTAACTAAATCAGTGTGAATAAGGTGTTATCTGATATCCACAGGTGTGGTTCACTTACATGTGATGAATGACATCATCATCACCTCCGCTTTTTTGATATAACAGACTATTTATAAAAAAAATCCTAAAAGCCCTTCTTTTTATGGCATTATGATTATCTGACCCAGACTGATTTTCTCTCTTACTACAGTTTTTCCTATAAAAGACCAGCAGAGGGCAGCAAACGTAGGACAAAAATGTCCCTTTGCCTCTTCCTTAGAGTCTACTAAAGTGAATGTTTCCAAACATTGTCTGGGGTCGGAGTCTTTGGTTTGTGCATTTCTCAATACAGCTTGGAGATGATTTTCCAAATCATGCTCTTCTTTATTATAAAAAGTTAAATAAGGCAAAATTGCTCCTGCGCTCTACTAGTTACCTGATAAGTTATACATTTAAAAATCTGATTTGCATCTCATTTGTTGGATTCAAACAAATCCTGCCAAAGACATATATATTTCTGTTGAGGCTCAAAAACAGGAGTTCAGCTTCCTAATGAAAAATATTAATGCCAGTGTAAATTATGATGAGCATAATTAAAAATATAGATATTACTAATGCAAAACTACAACACATAAAAGAGGATTTGATGATCAAACCAGTGGTTAAATGGTATAATGGTTATAAACCCAGCAGGTACCACGTGATTACCAGTTGTACCATAAGGGCGATATTATGAAATGTAACTTTTTGGGTTCTTTTGTAATCTTCAGTATTACTTCCTTTGTTGCACTATGAGTTAAATTTAATATGCCAACAAACAGACATAAACTTTAAACCTTTTATAAGAACTTTTATATGTTTAAGTGAATATTTATTGGTATGAAAAGCTGCTGTAATCATTCTATATATGTTGAAGTTTAAAAAACCAAATTTTTTTTGTGGTTTTTAATTTTTAAAAAAAAAAAAAAAATCAAAGAAATTTTGTAAAACATCAAGTCCTCAATTGTTAAAATCTCCCTTAATCACCTGTTTTATTTGCTGACTTTGATAAAAAGAATCAAAAAGGTAGAACTGAGCTAATTGTGGGAAAGTATCACCATCATGTACTCTTTTTTTCCCCATACTTTATGATTAGCTGAGCAGCTGGACAGGTAAGTTCCTTGCTCTATACATAATGCATCAGTGGAATCGTGGTGTTAAATAATTATTATCTGAATTATTCAAGAAATATTAGTATGTTATCAGTAGTAGCCACTTTAAACCCTTGGCATGCTGATCACGATGGGGTTGTTTCTATGAAGTTACATATGTGAATAAATTCAGTAAAGTAGATGTATTTCTACTCTGAGATCATTTTTACGGCACCAGTGGCTTGTTTTTTTGTATAGTGGGCTGACAGGGAAGGGGCGGCGAGAGAGGGGGACAGAAATAGTGCAAAGGCCTGCAGGTTGGATTCCAACACGGGTCGGCCACATCGAGGACTAAAGGCTCCGTACATGGGTCATGGAAACTAACCACTGCACCACAATATATGTAATCAAGATACGTAATTAATCAGAACCAACATTTAAACTGTATTATTTTTAGTATGTTGTACATATGTTCTTTTTTTTATTAGTTTTTTTAATTGAATTAGTTAGTAATTGACACTTTTTATTATTATGAACTGATGTATTCTGTGTAGTTTGGGGTCATTTTATTGATTATACCTCATCTTAAAACTTTTCAGAGTCAGATTTATCACATCTGTAGTCCTAAAACACTTCCATTCAACTTATTGCATATTTTCTTTGTCCAATAACTGTATTCTGGTCCTGTCTGTTCATCTGAAAAGCTTACGTTTCTGGCAGTGAAATAGGCAACCTGGATTTTAAAAAAATAATACATTGCCTTTAAAAAACGATTTTACAATAAATTGTTTTGACACTGAAATGAAAAATGACCATGCACATTGAGGCACTTTGATGGAGGGATGCAAACAGGATTGGATGTTCTATATAAACATGTTCTATAGAGGGAGAGAGGCAGCCTGTTACTCTCTCACAGTAGAAAACTGGCTAAAACCAAACAGTGTAGGAGAGGTGGGAGAAAGATGAATCCAAATGAGACTTTTTTAGTTTGCAGGACCACATCCATTACTGAAGGATTCACAAATCCTAGAACAAGCGGCACAAATCGTTTTGGCATATCAGTAGCAGTGTTTTGTGTCTAATACTTTCAATCATGTCATTCCAGTCCTGAAGCTACCCGTATGTTATTCTTTCCAGTGGAATTGGAAATGGATTCGGGATCTAGGGTAATATCACTTCCCTGCTTTCAATTTATGACATCATGATTGAGCTTTTAGGACAGGCGGTAACACAGCGACTCCAATCAATACTATTTCATTTTCAAAATAACTAAACCTCATAAAAACCCCCAAAGATTGTTTTGAAAAATCATTAACCTTACTAAGACGACAGCTCTGTCATAAAATCACCCCTCAAGTCTTCGAGAGGTATTGACTTTTAAAATGTGCAGAGATGGCAGAAACATAATGCGATCAAAGAGCGTTTCCTTACCCAAGACGAGTGCTCCTTCATTTGGTGTTGGTTACTATGGGGGCCGTTAGCGTGGCCGCGCCAGAAGCAGCTCTGACAAAGCTGGTAGCCATGGCACTGTTGGCACCGGTACCGAAAACCCATCATGCTCTCACTCCGGCAATAAGAACATTCTACCGGATGGAAGACTGGGGGGAAAAAATCTGGTTACAACACCTTTATTTTTATTCTAACCGTTCCTATTGAGATATTACATAAATTCTGATAACTGGTGAAGTATTGTGTATTTTTTATTGTATTAATAAATTCAAACAGACTGCCAATACAAATAACAGATAGATTGGTGGTTTTAATTTAAGATTGGTTAGTAGAAGGATTAAATTCAGGGAACACTCAAAACAAAACAAAAAATAGTTACATTAAAGTTGATTTTTATTAAAATATCATTAAGATAAAAACATATCTTATGTTTTCCAGGGGCTTCAGATGTTTCTTGTAAATGTTTACTCGGTTTCCAAACGTCTCAGGCAGGTTTTTAACCCCGCTCCTTTTTACAGAGACGTTGTTCCCAAAGCCCCAGCTTGAGGACTCAGCTAAATCATCTTCAGTGTTTTAGCTGAGGAAAAAGGGACTCTCTCCTATGTGTTATGGTGCATTGCCCAATCCAGTGGCTACTGATCAGATGAGGCATATTTTCTATTCTTGGAAGAAACAGCAACAAAACATAATAGTTCTATTTCCATGCTTGTCTTTGGATTTTAAAGGTTATACTGTTCTTAGAACAGTTTCTCTTCTCCATGGAGCATCAGCTGTGCTCACCCGTTTATTTGGCCTCTACACTGCAAAAAATGGAAATCTAAATAAGTAATTTTTGCTCAAATTAAGTGCATTTTTTCTTGAATTGAGGAGGTAAGCGAGACACTTTGCCAATGGAACAAGACAATTTACATTTAAAATAAGAAAAAAAACTATTGCTTTGTCTTATTTCAAGTGTATATTATCTAATTATCTTATTTTAGGAGTAAAAATACTCATTCCATTGGCAGATCATCTTATTTACCTGCTCAAATTAAGGGTAAATACACTTAATTTAAGACATTTTTTACTTATTTCTAGATGTTTTTTGCAGTGTATAGCAGACTTACACTTTTAGTGTTCGTGTTTATTTTGTGATAAGCGCCAAACTGCCTTGTCACCAAGCATCCTGCTGATTTTTTTGTTCTCATTTCAGTTTTCTGTATATCTATCTAGTCTTTAGATTGCACTTTGGTCTTGCTAGTTTAAGTTTGTGATCCATTTTATTTGGTTTACTACCTCTTTTTATGATGATTTTATCTTTAATTGCTTTTTTCTGCTTTTATTTTCCTTCTAAAGTAGTTTTTATTGTCTTTGCACTGAATTGTGCTTTATAAATAAACTTGCCTCGCTGTTTTAATGGTTGTGGAGAGGTCAGAATGCAAGAAAAATGTGCTGTGGGTTATTTCATGCAATCTTAGAATGATTCATTATGTTATTTATGTTTATGGCATTTAGCCACATATCCTGTTGACATTATTGCCGGTTTTAAAAAGGTAAAATTACCTTTTTTTCCTAAGTAAAAGTCATATTTTACTTAATGCACGCTAAAAACACCATGATGGTGGTGGCAGCATTATGCTGTGGGGATATTTTTTTTTCTGTAAGCATTAGGAAACTGTTCCCTGTTAAATGAAAGATGAATGAAGCTAATCTTATGGAAGACCAAGCGGGATAATCTCCTCCTTCGATAAAGACAGCAAACCCAAACATGATGCCAGAGTTGAATTGGTTAAGGTAACTAGATCCTAGAACTGCCTTCGCGCCATCAAAAAATAAAAAAGATCACATGTTCAAAGGCGTAATTGCGTGCTCTTATACAGACTATTTAAACTCATTATCAATAAAATAGTCCTGTTTTTATTTACTTTAAAAACGTAATGCCACTGTTTTCTTAATTTCTTCTGTTCAGGATTTAGATCTGAGATTTCAGCACCTGCTACTCTGTTGTTTTACTGTGACGAGTTTAATTCTCAAACATGAATAACGAACTGAATAATGGAATCAGTCTAAACCTAGTACTAGCTTAGGCTTGGTCTATGACAAGCCTTCACTTTTCATCATTTTCAGGGAACATTTCCTCTTAGTCTGAAAAAGCTGTGCTTTATTATATGTCCAGAGTTTAGGAGCTTTCTTCATACTCACCGTAAAAACATATACCGGCCTACATGTTGGAAGTGATTCATTAATTCCCTGCAATGTGGTGACCTGTTTAGACTGCCTCTTACTTCTTAGATGGCATGGGAAGATGATTTAAACCAGTATTTCTACGCACACTTAAAGACACCACATCTCTGGATTTATAATGCATCCTGTTAATACTGCCCATAATGAACATAATAATTCAGGATATTGCCCCTGCATTTTGGTCTTAAGTAAAAAGTAATAACTCCAAGAAAGTGTCTGATGCAGGTATTAAAATATAGTTTTATTAATTATCTCATATTTTCCTAATTCCACAAAAGCACTTGGTAAAATGCAGGAGCCGCTTTCAATCTTTAATTTTCCCTTTGATCATAAAATACTAAGAGAGTCATTATTTGCACAGTTTTTTCTATTTTAGATTTAGTTTTGTAAAACATTTACTGACAGTATGAGTTGTTGTTTTATTGGTTATAATCATATGTCTGATGACAGAAAATGAGAATAAATCCTACAAACAGAGTCTCACATTTAATCAGACCTCAGATTTTATGAAAGTGATCTGATATGAAAGTGATTTCAGAATTTAGGCCATAATATAATCAAACTTCCCTAATAGGAGAGACTGTTTCACCTTTTGCACACACATCACAATTTTTTTTACAATTAACTGTTGGCATCCAAAAACCTCTAATGCTTCAAGTATTTTTGTGGTGTACCTTTTTAAAAATGTTTTACTTTATTTTTTTACTCTGTGAGCAGATATAGACTTTTCTGCCTTACCATTTTCAACATTAGCAAGTCGGTGCATGAGTGGTAACCACACAAGACACTGAGGAGGAGGATCAGCCATCAACACATCCAGAAATGTGTTCAACATGATCTTCTTCTGGAGGCAAACAAAAAAAACATGTATTCAATTCTACACAGAAGCAGAAATGAAAAGATTAAGGATGTTGTTATCGCTCGCCCTACCTGCTGAGGGAAGCACATCCGCACTGCGTGCTCCGTGTAGCCAAAGGACGGGCCCTCAAATACTGCTGTGGGAAGCTTCAACACCTCTCGGAGGAACTGATCGAACTTTGCGAACACCATGACTCCACTTGAATCAGAGATCTGTGAGAAAATATCTGAGGAACATGCAGTTGATTTACTTCATTGTTGGAAAAAGCAACAAAAACATAAAAAAAAAATGTTTTTTCATATTTATGTTGCATGATCTCTGTTGCATTCAAATAATAAAGAAAACGTATATGGCTTGAGAGTGCCCCTCTGTGTTTAAATAAAGAAACTGCATGGGGACATGAGTGTAGAAGAAAGCTATCTAAAACATCAAGCAGATAAACTGTGTATCCTTTAACTATAGTGGGTGAGATCATGCTTACAGCGCAGCTTGTCGACGATTTTTCCTCCACACATTGTTGCCAGCATGGCTTTCATTGAGAAAACGGTCAGCTTCCCATGACTTTCGCTGTATTTTGGAAAGAAAGCGGACATTATGAATACATTAAACTGATTTTGTGAGACAAAAAATAAAATAAAACACTGAAAGAAAAACAATATGTGGTTGATTCAAAAAGATTTAGTTCTAGTTGAAACAGCTTCTTGGGTTATGCCAAAAAGGTGTTTGAACATACAGTAACGCCTGGAACGTCACATTTTGCAGAAATAACGGAGTAGATCATCTCACAAAACATGTAAAATTAATATTTAAAGTAATTTGAAAAAGAAAATTGATCATCATGATGCGCATTACATTTTGTGGTGGAAAAAAAAAAGAAAAAAAAATGTTGAAAAGTGTTTAATACAGTGTTGTGAAAATGTATTTGCTGCTAAAAATATTCTACTTCTCACACTTGAAGGTTTAAGTCATGAGCGTAATTCTGAATTTCAGGCAAAGATAACTTGGGTAAACACAAACCACTCAAATATTGATTTCTCTAAGGGGGAAGAAATCCAAAACCAGCCTGGCCTCTAAACCTTATGACCGGCTTTCTCACCCTTGGCAGCATAAAGCATGGAGTTAAGTTCAGACTTTGACTAGGACACTCTTAAAGCTTAATAATGCTGTTTTTGGGTCAGTTAGTGTTATACTACAGTAGCTGCTGTACTTGGAATTGTTGTCCTGCTGCATGACCCAAATGTGCTTGAGCTTATTAAGTTCAAAAACTGTTGGCTGAACCACTAAAGAGCAGAATTAAATGTTTTCATTAAATGAAAACACTGTGTTTGCATTAAATTAGCTCTCACCTCCAAAAACATTTTCATTTTTATCTCTGCAGTCTGAGGAATGTAAAAAAAGTCTTTGGGGTTTTGGTTTTGGATCTCTGTTTCTCTGTAATGCCATTGTTGCACAGTCTCATTTTATTATTTGAATCATAAACACGGAGTCTAGTGTAGGCAGATGTTAGTCCTTCAGTGCATCCGTGTATTCTTATTAGGCCTACCAATCCTGGGAAGGTTCATCGCTCTTCTAGGTTTTCTCCATGTGTGAATAATGATTCTTACATCGACTCGCTGGAGTTCCAAACATTATAAATAGTTTTGTAACCATTTCCTGGCAGACAGAAGTGGATTTTATTTCCTGTATTTCGATGGATGGAGGTATGATGTTTAAATTTTTGGTATCTTTTAGCCTACTTCCTGCTGTCAGACTCTTCAAGTCTGGACGTAATCAGGGCTGGATGGGTCAACTAAAACTAGCGCTGCAACTAACGATTATTTTGCAAATCGATTAATCTGTTAGTTATTTTTTCGATTAATAATCGGATAACAAACAATAACATAACTTAAAGAAGACTTTTTGCTAAATGAAAACAGGTGAAATTAAACTTTTCTACTTGAGGAGTTCTGGATGGAGCATATTAACAGACGAAAAAGATTTTTATCATAAATGCAGAATGTTTACATATTTTTCTTACAATTTTGGTATAATTGCTGCTGCAGGTGGGTTCGTCTTTCAGCTAAAGGCATGTTTTAGAGTCTCTATACTTCAGTTAATGTTTAATCAATCACTGAATTAGTTGAAGATTATTACAATGATCAATTAATCATGATTAATCCGATTAAATGTTTCATCCCTAACAAAAATAACTAAAAATGTGGTTAGACGTAATTCATTTTACAAACTTAGAATGCGTAATTACTTCTTTACAAAAGGTGAGGCTACTCTCTCTTCATAAATAAAATAATAATTTCTAAGCTGACTCCAATGCTTTACTTCTTCTTCATCTTAAACATGAGTCAAATTAGCAAAAAGAGTATTGTAAGGGGAAAGTAGTTGGGTGGGTATAAAGTCGCTTATTTCAGTTGCCATTTTTCTAAATATATATTTAGTTTACCCAACAGAGCCTCCAGTTTATTTGCTTTTGCTTGGGTCTAGAGGTATCACAGAGCGCGATAGTGCTGCTGCCTAATTTAGATTGGACATAAGGGATGGATAATGAAGCTGCTTCCTGTAAACGCAGCCATTATCTCAAAGTTTCCCAGATATGCAGCAGCATAATTAGTAATGGAGCGGGACTAGAATGGCTTCACAGATAAAAGTAAACCAACTAAATGGGTCCAGGAATAGGGAGGGCAAGCAGCCAATCAAATAAACAGGTTAACTCATGATAGAGAACCTTATTAGCCAAAGATGAATGTCTCTGCTCCGCACAGTGGATTCAGTGCTTCTGGCAGACTAGCAACAGGGACAGATTTCAATATAAAGGGGTGATTTAGCTGATAGAATCATCTTTCTAAAAGTTGTTTAAAAACCTTTTTTTTTTTTGGGATCAGAGTATTTGGTTGGTAAATTTAATGGATTTTAGAAATGTTATCTCAAAATCTTGAGAATTGAGGGCAGGACTGCATTTTTTTTTAAAGCTTAGTTTCTTGGAAAATGTTCCCAAATGTGTTTTTTTTATATATATGTTGGAGCAAAAACAAGGTAGAACTAATCAACATAGTTTATAATAAAGGCTGTGAAAAAGGATGGGTTTAATAGTTTAAAAAAATTTGACTATCTGCATCATTATTTTGCACTACAAACATGAGACAACTTTTATAAACCTTTTAAATAGGACACAACTCAAATGTATTTTAACTGCATTTTGCACCATATTAATTTTTGCACTGCTCTGAACTTTTTCATATCAATGCCCTTTTGCACCACTATTTAAACTTTCTTAAACATTGTGTACATTCTGATGTTGTTTATCTCACTCCAACTGCAATCTCATTACACTTTCGTAAGCTGTATGCAATGAAATTTCGTTTTATATACACTCTGTGCATGCAAAAGGACAATAAAGTTTGTCTGAGTCTCTATGGTTTTAAATGAGTGACTGATTTTTATATTGTTTTCATAAATATAAAGATAATTAACACACTGTTTCTCCTTAATAAGCAGTTTGCTTCTTCTAATGTTTTTTTTTTCTTTGCTACTAAATCTTTAAAAAGTAAATAATTATTTTAAATTCTATTTTTTTTTTTAGCTATCCCCACAAATTAACATATGATTTAAGTCTGTAGCCTTGGAAAAGGGTTGATTGTTTTCAGCATTTCTGTGTTGATTTGGTTGCATGTTTTTGATAACAAGTTTTGCTTTTTTTTTGCTTTTTATTTAAGCTCCCTTTTTTAAGGAGTCCCTCAGACACATCCCCATAGCATCACAGATCCTCCACCATACTTAGCAGGTGGAATGATGTCATAATGGGAGGGTTTGCTGCTGAAAAGCTCAATTGTATTCTCATCTAAACACAGCATATGGTCCTAGTCAAAATCCAAATGGAGCTGCGGTAATACATGTTAACATTTGGATTGTGTCTAAATATAAGGATTGGACTTTTATGTGTCACTATGGAACTTTAAATCGGAGACCAGACAATCACATGTGGAGTTCCTCATGAATCCATCCTGGGGCCTCTCCTACTCAATTTATTTATTAATAAATTGAGTAAATAACAATCAACACAATCATTAACCATAACTATGCAGACGACACACAGCTTTATATCACAATATCACCAGGTGACTATGAACCCGTGAGAAACAGATGGATAAAAACAAAACTAAGGTAATAATTTTCAGACCAAAGGAGGAGAGATCCAGAGCTAGCTTACAGGTTTAGCTACTATAGCTAGAAACCACTGATTATGACGGAAATCTTGGTGTCATGATGGATTCAGACCTGAACCTTCAGATGCACATAAAGACAGTTACCAGGTCAGCCTTTCATCACCTAAAGATCATTTCCAGGATTAAAGGACTCATGTCTTATCAGGATCAAGAAAAAAATCATCAATGCATTTATCTTTAGTACAACTGATTACTGCAATAGGTTTGCCTATAAATTCCATCAGACAGCTGCAGCTGATCCAACATGCTGCTGCCTGTGTTCTCACTAGAACCAAAAAAGTAGAACACATCAGCCTGGGTCTAAAGTCCTTACATTGGCTCACTCAGAGAACAGACTTCTGTTAATCTATAAATCACTGAATGTATCAGCGCCTCTATACATAAAATATCTGTTGTCGGTTATCAGCCTGCCAGAGCAGTCAGGTCTTCTAGTTCAAGCCCACTCTGTACACCCAAAACACGAATCAAACATCAGTTCCTATGCTCCACTTTTCTGGAGCAAACTCCCTGCAGACTGTAAAAGTGCTGAAAGCCTTTTAGGTTATTTTAAGTCAAAGTTTTAAAAATCATTTGTTTAGAACTGCCTTTGACTGTTGAAATTAAACTGCTGAGGTATCATTAGTTCAAGGTTGTGGTTCAACTGATTTAGGCCCCCGTCCACACGAAGTCAAAACGAACACGAAACGCTAATATTTTCCAGAACGTTTGTCGTAAAGACGGAGACGTAAAATAAATGTGATCGTCCACACGAATGCATGAAAACGCTGCAAAATGTATGCCAGGCCTGTAAGTGGCGCTGTGGTGCCAAAGCAAAAATAAGCGACGAAATGTTGGGCATGCGCACTAATATTTATACATGGTTGCCCTGCGGGTCTATGTTCGTGGTTCAGTCAAATTCAGGTGCTGAACTATGTGGTCGATATTGCTCTGTTCTTCCTGGAGATATTCCAGAAGAAGAAGATTCTGTTGTAAGCCCAACAGCAGGGTGAGTAGCATGAGCAGCAACCATTCAACACAGTATGGCGCCATTGTTGTTGTGATACTGTGTCGCGCATGCGTGTTTAGAGGCGACGCTATGACGCATGCGTGTAAGAAAAAAAATGCGGCTAGAGCTTAAAGATGGAAACGCGAAAACGGCGTTTAAAATTCTTCCCACTCTGAAGGCTGAATAAAAAAAAGATCGTTTACAGACCCCCGAAACGCCGGCTTCGTATGGATGAGAGGCTGGTTTGGTGAAAAATTTGTCCGTTTAGGCCAGGGTTTGACTTCGTGTGGACGGGGCCTTACTCGTTTTAAAAAAATATTTTCGTTTATTCTGCTTTTATTTTCTTCATTTTATATTATCTAACTAATGTAAAGCACTTTGAATTGTTCATGTACTGTATTGTTCTATAGAAATAAACCTCAAAAGTGACGTCAAATCTTTGATGGGTATGAATTTCCCTTTTCTCCTCTCTACTGTTCAAGTTAAACGTGACATTAAAAAAAGGAGATAAATTGTAATCATTTTTTCTAATGATATAATCTGATTTTTTTTTATCCAAATGAACAATTTTTTTAAGTTAGTGAACCTTGGGGCCTATATCTTTCGTAATCATCTTTTTTGGACTTCTAATGAGTTATAATGCTATACCTTCACCAAAATTGGACCCAAAATTGTATTTTGCTTGATTCATGTACGTCTGAGTAGCCCTCCTGAATCCTACTCTCTGAGCAGCTGTCCTTTCCTGTCCTGGAATATAAGTAGCCATCAACGTTCTACCCAGAGCAGTAATTCCAACCCCCTACAGAAAGCACCTAGATTGTTCCTGCCATTCCTTACCAGTAAACAAAATGCTACATTTTTAATCAGCAGGTGGTGTTTTGAGGCAGCGCACACGATCATTTCTGCTTAAGTTGAAACAAACCCTCACCCTTTTAGCCTCTGATCTGCACAGTGACAGCAACTGCTCTGTTGTAGCTAATGTCTAAGTGATGAAAAAGTGATTTTTGGCTTTAGGAGGCTCCAGACTTTGCTCCGTCTTCCCAGAGAACAGCTTCACAGCCAGAAATGGAGTGATACGGTGATGTCATATAGCGGGTGGCGCTCAAATAGAGATGCATTATCTCATTGAAGGCAAGTGTCTTTCTTTCAGGTGGGAAAATAGCATAAAAAACTACTAATAATTCATTACATGAATACTTTGTAATGCCAAAGGCAATATTTTATCATATATGATATTTAGGATTTTTTACACATCTGTACAAGGTTTGCTGATAAATGTCTGGTATTGTATATGACATTAAAAGCTTTCTCGACTCATTATCCGGTATAGTGGTTTTGTATCAGTCCTGTGCCGACCGCTTGTCCCAAACCTGTCATAGGTAGCCACCATGAAGTTCAACAGCAACCCGATGGACTGCTCCACATTGATCTGGTGGGTGGTGGGCAGCCGCTTGTTGAGTTGGTAATAGATGGAAGACAGGATTGTCTCCAGCCGTGACACACTGATCTCAGCGTTGTGGTCCAGCGTGTTGAGCCCGTTGTCTCTGAAAGCTTCGATCATGTTCCAGACATCCACCAGATGGACTGTGAAAAGGGAGGGAGGGAGAGACTCATCATCAGAACATGAATTCATGGCTGGCATCTTCATAAAATGTCCTCAGAGATCAAATTTGGAAAGGAACTTACGATTGCATCTCTTTTGGACAAACCGGAGTTTGCAGGCAGTCCTATAAGTTGATAATCTGATTACATCAAAGTTTTGCGCTCCTGAAAAACAAAGCCATAATAATAATAAAAAAAAAAAGAAAAACACAACATAGAGACCAATTTGTGATAAAACATTCTTTTATTGCTCCCCATTATAAGACAGATAATTAATGAGGCTTGTTTAGACGGTAAAAGTAAAAGAACCTGAATTGTGCCAAAAATAGCCCTGCATCAGTAGTAATGTCTCTAATAGCTTCACAAAAACACATTATTGGTGATTTATAATGTTACAAACTGCTATTAGCTGCCTTTTTTCAGGGTATACTTTCACAATAAAAGCATAACACTATTCCAGTTCTAAACAGGGTTATGCAGGCACATTTAAACATTATGAGAGAGCACACCGCTAGTCAAACAGTTCTACATGAGCTGACTTCACTCACTCATTTCCATGAAGAGCTGTCTCTTCTCGACCATGGCCTTGCCTCGTTTACTGCCTTCTTCGATCATCCTGTGGCCCATCAAACACCAGAGCATGCAGCACTTAAAGTTCAGCCAGCAGCACCCTATTAATGTAGTCACTTTTAAATGAATGAAGTTCTCTGATATGATCCAATACAAATACAACAGAAACTGAGTCTTAGGAAAAATATCTTCCTGCTTCTTGAACCGAAGAGTCTCGCCGACAAAGGAGTGCCTAACGGTGTCCAAGATGTACAACAAATAGAAATCTAATCTCCTTGCCTTTCAATGACAAAGACTATATTTGTGAACTACAGTAAGACTTGTTCACAAATTCACCCCCTTGATTAGTGAATATCTGGTTACTATGGCCCTCTTTGCTGCTTTCAATTTTATGCCCTTTTTATTTTTTAATCTGATTTTTACTGGAAAGTGCATTTAACATTACAATCTGAGGGTGTGGGGGGGTTTTGTGGAGGACGGTGAGTTATTATTATGTGACTGCATTTCATGGTAGAATCCATACGAACAATAAAACTGATTGGAAAGCTGAAATCATCCTAATTATAATGATTTTGGCATCTTTTCAGTGTGTCTGAACTCGACAGTTCTAAGGTGCTTACCTGCTTCTGATTAGATATCACCCAAAGTGATGCCCTGAAGGTCGAACCTAGGAAGGAAGGACAGCGAAATCTTAGTGAAGGGGTCTTTTTTTAAGTTGATCTTAGTTTCAGGCTCTCAATTTTTCCCCTAATGTAGTTTTGCATAAAAAAAAAAAGAAAAGTAATTAAAATATTCCTTTCTTCTTCTTCTCTTCAAAGACTTTATTAACTCCCAGTCTGGGCTGTTGTTTCTCCTCTCTGCTTATGTAGAGATATGGGCACACAACCTTAGGAGCCATCCAGGGCCTGTGGTCTACACAAATGATAATTCTCCATGACATCGCGCTCAGCAACGCCTGCATCCTGTGGGCTGATGACAACAACAGAGCTGCAGAGGAACTATTAAATGATGATGGACAAAGAGCACATTAAGGCCGGCCAATGAGCGATGAGCGCTGGGTGTCCCTGGGAAAACGTCAGACCACATGTTTGTTCTGTGCACCCTAGGCGTGGGTCACATGAATGTTAGTGAGGAGGTGATAGTCAGCTGAGCTGCTTAAAGATCCTAAGGTCCTGCAAGCTAAAAATTCATATTTTGCTTTTGTGTGCTATAAAGCAAAAACCTTTGCTCACTCAAATACATCAAGCTGGCAAATCAAACTTGGGTTGAACATTTTAGTTAGTTCCTTATGCAATGCCTTGCTAAAATATTCAAACTTGAATCTTTTCACAGCTTCTCACTCGATAATTCTACATATATATCCAGGTTTTAGATGATTAAGCAGGAAAATGAAGTGAATAATGTCAAGGTTGAAGGAAAATGGCTTTCAAAACTGAAAAAGTTTACCGCACTTTCTCAGGTTTGGTGTACTTTTTCTATTTTTCCCCCTCTACTCGAATACCCCTATATAATCTATAGTAAAAGGCTGCTGTTGGAGCTCCCTTGTGTCTTTTCTGATCTCATCATACAGTAAATACTATTTAAACGATTAATCTGTCGATTCTTTTTTAGATTAATCAGTTAACAATCAAATAGAAAGAATATTTTACACAGAATCTAAACCAAGTGAGGCTAAAACTGTGCGGTTTGAGGACTTCTGGATCGAGCATATTCAATGGACGGACAAGATTTTTCATCTTGAATGCAAAATCTTTATATATATATATATATATATATATATATATATATATATATATATATATATATATTATTTTTTTTTTTACAATTTTGGTATAATAAGTGCTCTGAGTGGGTTGCTCTTTGAGCCAAAGGCATGTTTTGAAGTACTCAAGTTAACGATTAATCGATTACTAAAATTGTTGCTGAACTACAGATGGTGGATGGAGAAGTTTGAAGTAAATTTAGTTTATAAAACAATGTTCCAGGCTTTGGACATCTATAGAGAACCAAAATGAAAGAGCATGGGACATCTGCAAACCTATAAAAACACAGGGCCTTTATATCTAATCGGAGAAGCAGCTAAGAGGGCAAGAGTGGCAAAAAGACAGTAAATGTAAGAAATTATTAGAATTTTGATTTGCGCTGTTTTCATAAGCCAGGTGGAGGACACAGCAACCAGGCAGAAGGAGCTCTGATAAGATAAACACAAATGTGGACTTTTAGGACTGCCTACTTGATGCTGCACATGGAGAAAATGTTTTATTGCACCCTGAAGCTAGAATCCCAACTATCTGACACGGTGGTGGTAGTATTAAGTTGTTGGAATGTTTCCGTTTGTTTCCTAGGACAGGGAGGCCAGCCTGACTTACAGAATCTGTAAGACGAAGTGAGAGACGTCAGAGTGGTGAGAAGGTTCCACTGTCAGGAGGACCACTCCGAACAAGTCAAAGTGCAGAACTGTATCAGGTAAAAATCAGAGGCAAGAATTGAAGATGTTGTTTTTTAGCGAATCTGAAAGCTAAAAGCTGGTAGAGACACGACTCAGGACGCCGCTGTACATCAGTAAAATGGGTTTTTTGTCAGTCTTTTCAGATCTTTAACAAATATAGTTAAAGCACCGTGTATTGTTTTTATTGCATTTAGCAATCACGCTCTAAAAATCAGAAAAATAAAATAAAATGGCTTTTTTTTGGGGTGTGTAACGTCAAAACAAATAAGCCTACTTACATTTTTAGGATGCATGACTCATTTTGCACACAGAACAGCCGATAGATTTAGTTACCAGAATATTTATTTAGATTTTGGTATCTGATGAATGTTTTCAGAATCAGCACCATTTATCCCATTAGGAGTAACGCCGCTTCTGCTCCAGCAACAAAGAAAACAGAGATATTTGAGAAAACGTTGCTGCCGAACAATAGTTGGAGAAGCAATCCTGATGAAAACTAAAGCTCTATTTGTAAATCAGAAGGAAAAAAAAGGGTTTTATTAAGAGACCAATGTGCACAAGTCAGCAGAACAGGATGTGATCAGTAGATTTCACTGGAGGACCATTCAGAGAACAGCATCCTCTGATCTGGAACAAGTTGTTAGTTTTCCCTTAGAATAAATTACAGACGTTTGAACAATGCCATTCACACTCTTGGGACGATTAAAATCCAAGTGAGGTAATTTAAGTGCACTTGAAATAAATTAGATAAAGCTTTAAGACTATGGTCAGGCCTATGAGGGTAGAGTGTAACCGCACCTTCAGCTTGGAGGTAATGACAACATCCTTTGAGGCGATTGAACAGAAGGACTCTTGCTTACTGCAGTACCTCCTGACCGCTCACATCTTTTATTTCTCCCTTTCTTGCCGCTTTTATTCCCACTCTGAGGGAATCACTCCAGGAGGACCATCAGTGCAGCCATGTTGCTGATTTAAATGCCTATTTAGGTTATTTTATTTCCGCAATGGGAATCGTGTCGTGATGATTTGATTTTTCTATCCCCTTCCCTTCCTTTTCTGGACAACAAAAACAGTGCAGATCTTGTCAAATCTCGCAGACCGCCTCGACATTAGTAAAGAGAGATGGCGTTTACCGGATGGAGCGCAGGCAGGTTGCGTTTAGAGCATCGTCACCGTTGGCAGAGAGGAGTCAGATTGGGAGGCTGAGCGGAGTGGTCCAGGGTGAATACGTTGGGGGAGGGAGGGAGGGAGGGAGATCTCCTCAGAGATCCACAGACGCATTCTCACCTCTGATAAATCCACCGGGGTTACAGCCGTCGGGATGCTGAGGAACCATTGGGACCTTCCGTCATCATGTTTCAGGCTCCTCTCCGGTTTCATTCGCCTCTCGGTTTGGTAACTACGGCTGAAGCCGCACGTCAGAACGCGCAGGCTGAGCCGCTCGGCATCAGCAGCGACCCAGCGGCAGGAGACGGGAGCGCAGCGAAGGAGATGCCATGCGCGAACCCCTGCTGCATTTTACGCATGTGCGCACGAACGTTTATGGCAAGCTGTCTGTGCAAATAATCAATGCAGCGGCGGTTCTGTCAGGGGCGGAGCTAGATGGGGGGTCAGGGGTTGCCATGGCCACAACAACATCAGCTACCATGATGCAGACGACACACAGCTTTACATCACCATGTCACCAGCCTGGTGGGAAAAGGGATGTACAAATAATCATCAAAATGGGCTTGCACTGATGAGCATCAACTAAGAGGTCTCAAATAAAATCTCATTTGATGATACCATCAACGAATTTGCCATTAGGAAGTCCAGACGAGTCAAATTTTAATGCTGCATCAATTTTGAAGGTGAATAGAAATACCTGAAACAACTGATAGATAGAACTACAAGAACTTCAAACTTTTAATTTTGTAATGGTATTCATAAAAGCACTTTTGTTTGTAGAGGGTTAATCCTTTCTTTAATCACTAATCAATGTCAGAAATCAGGGTAAATATATATATAGTATATATATATATATATATATATATATATATATATA
>NW_015151029.1:333360-338291 GCF_000732505.1 Cyprinodon variegatus | reverse complement strand
TCTCAAATGGAATATTCAAAACATTTAAAATTTTCATATATTAACAATTCCTTGACAACAAAAACACTGTGGTTAATTATGCACACCAATATACTAACATTAAAGATGATAAATACAGAATTAAAGCAGAAATAGTTTTTGTGTTTTATGAGGTAAAGGGAAAAATCATCTAGGAGTCTTCATTGAAATCATAGATAAATAACCATTTTAATATAAACTTATTAAATTATCAATGTATGTAGATATTTGTACTTGTAAATATCAACTTTTATGCAGAATGAGTTCTGATAAAAGTAGGTAAGTAATGACAATGGAAAAGATGTTCGCCCAAAACCTGAAAGAATTGTATCCACTATACCTTTTATCTAGAAAGCACGGATGTTTGAATATATTTGCCTATTTTTTTTAGCTAAGGCTGTGGGAAAGTATAGTTTGTCTTTATTTATAAAATATGGATGTTTTGCTTGTTAATTTTCTTGTTGGAACAGTATAGATTGACCCTGAGGTTTTGGTGCCTATCTACTTTCGGCCCCCCCTCAGTGTACATTGGTTATTGCCTGGCCCCCCTTATAAGTATTTTCTGGCTACGGCTCTGTTCTGGATTTCATTTATGGGGGGCAGCGGGAGGCGATTCTAGGATCAGAGGTTTAGGGGTGCTGAGGAACCAGGGAGCTCTGAGACTATTGTGATTTATTTATCTTTCTGTGTTTTGCTGTATGGTAACTTACCTGGCTTTTCTTGACCTCACACCTTGCTCCTCTCCAGGCTCGCACTGGTAATCTGTGATACCGGTAAGTCCTAATTTCAGCGTGCGAGGACCTGCCCTCCTTAAATCACTTACTCTCTGGTCAAAGCACCTACCTGTGACAGTAAATAACTCAAGGAGCTAAAAAAGTATTTATAGCCCTTCTTGTCATGCACATCCTTGTGATGGTTGGCATATGGTGTAATTTTGTATTTCTTCAAACTGTAAAATTCTATTTATAAAATATTTGTAACAAACTAAATAATAATAAAACCAAAATGCTTTCTTTAAACCAAACTACGATGTTCCTCTTATATTTGGCGAATTCATGTTGGGATATTTTGCAAGTGGGAATGGGCCAGTGTAGATGGAAAAAAGCCAGTGCCGAAAATCGTTCCCAGTCCAAGCCTGCTCCTTTCCTTCCCGTTGTAAACCTCTCAATCTTTGGACTTACAATCGTAAAATGGATTGTTTTTAACAAGGTAAATATATACAGTTGTGCTTGAAAATTTAGACACACTCCACACCATAAAGAAAAGGATTCACAACAGTAATTCTAAAAAGAAGAACCTAAAAAAGAAATGTAGAAATAAAAACATACAAAATTGTGATTTGATAAATTGAAATATTGATTTGAATTGATTTTAAAAATAACAATGATTTAGAAAAAACAGTCCAAGGCGGAGAGAGCACCTTGTTCCAATTGTGGAAAAAGCTGCCTAAATAACCAGGTTTCCTCTCTTATAGTTTTCAAGTATCTCTTAAAAATATTTATTTTCGGTGTTTAAATGGGTTGCTTTAACCGAACGCACATATTTTTCCACTGAGGGTAAAATTAGCCGATATGGCAAAAAAAAAAAAAAGGACATTCAAAAATTTCCCAGGATTTTAAAAAGCAAAAACTCATGTTCAGTTTTTCACCTTAATGCATCCAGAAAATCCCTTTCAACTTCAACGTTTAAATTCCATCATTATCACAAAACTTTTCAACAGTGAAACAAAAAGAAAAATACATATTATAATTATTTATTTATAATAGATTATAACTTTAAAATACATTTTGCTTACAAGTGCAGATTACCATGTTACATTCACTGGAGTTTTACTGGAAACAGAATGAAACAGACACGTGTAACAAATGAAACTAGTGACAAATGTGACATTCGAAAAAAAAACGTTGATTTCACCCATTAACCTCAACCCAGTAATTTATCCATTAACCACTCATCTTAATGTACACAAATAGGCAAGTTTAGTAATAATAAAGATTACCGTCTATTGCAGGTTTCAGTCTTTGTTAACAGGAATTTCAGCTGCCTTTCCTGAAGTGCGTTCCAGTCGCTATGTTTAACTTTAGATGCAGCCTGATTCTGTTCAGCCGGAAAAAAACGGCATATTCCAGAATATATTAAAGAATAACTACCTAAAACATTTTATTCTCCAACTATGCTGAACCCAAACTTACCAGACATGACCACCAAGGTGAAAAAACAAACAAAAAAATGGCTAAAATTGATTAACTTAAAATTTTAGATCGCTCTAGTTTGTGAAAAAAATAAAAGTAATGACAATTGTAGACAAAGGATGCACATCTGCATCTTTTCAGAACAATTTAGACAAATGGATTGACTGAAAATTGTTGCTTCACACAATTTTTGATATACCTGGGCCATTTAGTATAAAAAAAAAATCATTAGTGGTCTGTCCTGTCTACACAAAATGAAAAAAGGACAGCCAATATATTACTATAGTAAATACCCTGTTGATTTGTCCCAAAAAAAAAAATAGCAAATAGATTTTTTATATTAAAATATATTAATTAAAATATATTACTTTGATTAACAAGTTTGAGATTATAAACAACTTCTTATTCTTATTTTTTAAGGTGGCTTTGGCTTTTTACCTTGTAATAACAGCTATAAAAATGGAAAATTTCCCCCATCCTAAAGGTTATAAAATATTTTACATTTTTTTCTCTCCTGGAAATAAAAGTCAGAGTTAACTTCGCACTGACGATTTTGCAAGTTAATATGGGGTAATGTAAGCGCTTACATTGTGTCTTCACTAAAATGTAAATTATTATACATGAAAAAGGTGATAATTAGGCTTACATTCCCTCATACCGCCTTAAAATGGAAAATATCCGTTGTCATTTTCTGAAATTTATTTATAAATGTCTGACTTGATGTACCCCCAGATTTAAAAAAAAATCTACAATCACTTGATTTTGCTTTCCATTGTCAAATTCTAATATCTATCAAAATAGTTGGATTTACTTTAACAAGGTGTGCTGCACAAATAGATTAATAATTACCTACATCTAATATTTACACTGAAATAAACGTCTTTGTTTTCTCCCTTTATCTTGAGTGTTTTTCTTTTCATTTTCAGCCACAGCTCACCGATTTATACAAATGTATCAGGATAGAAAATCCCAATTTATGGGACACTTTCCAAAAAAAAAAAAACAGTTTTAGGGAGAGAAAACGTGGCTTTAAACAGTAGTAGTTGATGTAAGACTTTTCTGTGATATTGGAAAATAAAAAAGGACTTTTAGTTAAATTGTTTGATTTTAAGTGCCATACTGAGTTACAACTTTTAGGTGCCTTGGCTTGATGCCATTATGTGCAATCCAAATGGACAGATTTTTAATAAACCTATTAATCCACAAAAGTTTTAAAAATATCAGTGTGCTCTATTAAAATGTACCTTTTTTTCTTTACAAAGAAATATAACTTTCCTTCCAAACATGCATGGATTCTCACTGCAAAAAATGTAAATCTAAATAAGTCATTTCTTTCTTAAAATAAATGCATTTTATCCTGAATTGAGGAGGTAAATGAGACAATTTGCCAATGGAACAAGACAATTTACATTTGAAATAAGAAAAATCAATTGCATTGTTTTATTTCAAGTGCATATTATCTAATTGACTTATTTTAAGTGTAAAAATACTCATTCCATTGGCAAACTATCTTATTTGCCTGCTCAAATTAAGGGTAAATACACTTGATTTAAGACATTTTTACTTAATTTCAGATCATTTTTGCAGTGCAAGGAGGAGGTTCTGTACAAACAATGATTTTCTCTGGTGCCCTTTTCTTCCCATTAACCCCAATTAACCCATCAATAAAAAAAAAAGTTCAGTCTCAACACAGAACAGTCATGAAGTCCTAAAAATAGCAACATTTGTTTTCTCTCCTTTTAAAAACTATACATGTGTTTTATAAAAATATAAACTAATCTAGCCGAGTGCAAACATTGTTGAATGTGAGGTTTCCCACATATCTGACAGACTAAACTCACTGAAAATCGATTGGCATCTCTACAAACAGATGTGGAAGAAAAAAACAGAGCATCCAGTGTCAAGTTTTGCTCTTTCAACAGTGATCAAACTGTGGCTGTTGCAGATTTTATCATAATTACCACCATATTTTGTACTAAACTCTAAATAATCCGATGCCATTTTTTGTGCCTCAACAACGTAGAAGTTTTAGGCATGGGCCGGTAGCCGGTATCACGGTAAACCAAAAGTTATAAATCTGTATTACTGGTTAAAATGTTCCCAGGGTGATGAGATATCAGATAAATTGCTGGAGTGATCAGAGTTTCCCTGGTGATATAGACCACATATTAAGGCAGTATATTCCTTTTTCCTCTTAAAAAATGCTTTTCTCATAGAAATAAAGCAGACATTCTTGGCTGTAAAATTTTAAATATTCTTTTCATGCCATCTGGCTCCTTAGGTTAGGGAAACAATTCCGTTTTTGGCCAAATAAAATGTTTCAACAATACTCTTGTTATAACCAAAAGCATCTTTCCACCAATCAATGACACGGCACTCAGTAAAGTTTGATTTTTAAAACGTTAATGCGTTTGGGGTAAATATAACGGAGGCTAAAGGTCAGCGATCTGTTGTTTGGTTGCACCTCAGTGCAACAGCTCGGGTTATGGTCAGTCTAATGTGTGTTTTCCCCCTTAAAGGGACGTTAAAGTGGATAAGATGCAGATGTTAGGGCATACTTTTATGGAGACCAAATTATATTTAACCCCTAGAACGCTACGGACCCACCGGTGGGTCCAGCTGCTACGTGACCTCGTAATTTTACCAAACCCCGAGTATTGATGTAAAAAACACATTTGGCACAGTTTGGTGACATTTCTGGATAAATGTGCCAAAATGGCC
>NW_015151029.1:325542-333070 GCF_000732505.1 Cyprinodon variegatus | reverse complement strand
AAGTGATTTACTTTTGTGTGTTTTTGTCAGGCAGAAATTTATTTATACCCCCTTAGGGTGTAAGAGGTTAAAAAAAGAATTGAAATGAGCCAATATTAGAGGTCTAAAGTAGGGCTGAAACAATGAATCAGATTAATCGTGATTAATGATTATTGAAATAAAATCGTTAACTGTGTTAAAAATGTTTTTTTCTATCCTAACTGCAAAATGTTTTAAATATTTTTAAAAAATTTGATACAATTACTGCTCTGAGTAGTTTTCTCTGTCAGCTAAAGACATGTTTTACAGTCTTTATCCGCCATTTAACGATTGATTACTAAATTAGTTGCCGATTATTTCAATGCTCGATTAATCCGATAAATAGTTTCAGGCCTAGTAGAGGAAGTGCAGCCAGAAGTTGTTCCATGGGAGCGATGAAGGCTAAAAACGGCCATTTAATGGTTTATCCCATCTGAAAAGTGTGCTGTTGTTCATACCGGCCCATGCCTAATGAAACCATTACATAACTTTGTTATTGTTAAGTTCATATTACTGTACCACTAAACATGACACACACAGCTTAGAAGGGCCAATGCAGTCATCATGGCAGAAGGCTCCACAGCCTTTGCACATGATCATTGCCTTCAGTCGGCAGTAGCATTTAGACTGGACGTCCTCCATGTTGGAGCCCTGGATAAATGACTGCTCCTGTGAGGGCTCAGCCTGATTGCCGTGGTCTAACGTGTGACCGGCGGGTATCGTGGTGACAGTCACTGAGAATGACATGACACTCCCACAGATTCCCCCGCCGTCCACCTCCGATGAGGACGTGGATGAGCCCGCAGTGTTGTGGTTCAGAGTGTGAGGTACAGACATGCTGATAGTGCCGCCGTAGCCGGAGGCTACAGCTGAATCCTGATTGTCAAGCGTTCTCTGGAAGGCAGTCGGCGGCTGGTGACTTGGGTCCATGGGAGTAAGATATGGCTCAGAGTTTCCTTGATTGCTATTGCAGAGTTCGAGGTGACTTCGGTGTGACGGAGAAAAAGGGCTGGTGTCTTTGGCTTTGCTGTTGTCGCCACCAGCTCCATTGTATTCGGATCCAGGCTCGGTTTTGACGCTGGAGCAATGCTGAAGCCGTGTTGCGTCGTTGGACCTGGTAACTGAACATCCCTGCTGCTCAGTTTTTACCCTAATGATGGACGTGAAATCTTTGACGGGTTCCTCGTTTTTACCCGTCTCCTTTCTTTCTGCGTTCTCCCTTTTTAAACCAGACACAGAGTTCTTGGGACAGACTGAAAGCTGCAGTTTCTTGCTCTCTGACCCTCTGCCGTATGTGGACACATTGAGCAGGTAATGCCCGGTCATGGCAGGCCTGGGAATTTTCCTTTGGCCCAGAAAGCCAACCAAAACCCTGGACTGACCCCGACACTCCTCTGCGTGCATCATATGCTGGACTTTATGCTGGGTGGGCTTTGGCGCTGCACCTCCAGAGGGCTGGATCTGTTGTTGAGCTTTCCTCTGCATTAGAGTCTGCAGGATCTGCTCTTGGGTCTCCTTATCAGGAAGCTCCCTGTGGTGTTTGGTGTATTCCAATAGGCCTCGCCCAGATGGATTGGTTTGTGGAGGAATCTGCCTATCTCCTCTAGGATCAGCAAAATGTGAAGTTTTCCCCTTTTCAGAAGCCGGGTTTGACCCCCTCACCTTGGATAGGGGTTTAGGGAGGATCTGATCCAGTGGGACTTCTTTTCCTTGCAGCAACTGAGTCACAAGGGGATTGTTTGCAGGAATGCAAGAACTAGTTCTGGTTAGGGATGCAGTACTTTGTGGGGCTTCTTTATCCTTCACAGCCGGAAAAGATGAATGTTCTGTTGAAGCATCTGAACTCCTTTGGATGCTTTGTGGCCCTGTAAAGACTGTACCGGCAAAATGGCTACCGCGCCTCTCATCAGCTGTTTTTGAGGGAGGCGTCTGTGACTGAGTTGAGCTGAGCGGAGGTGAAAGCACACCAGATGGGATGCTGCTACTGCTGGTGGCCGGTAACCTGGTGTGTGCCTGTGGGGAGGTTGGGCTGAGGCTGGGTGATGGCTGCCTCTGATCACTACTGCTACCTCCCCCTGGCCCGGGGCCTGGCACCGGCCCCTTTGAAGCAGATGAAAGTGCGGCGGCGGCTGCTCTCTGTTTATGGGCAAGCATTTTGGCTTTATAGTCAGCCAAAGTGCGAGGTCCTGTACGGCCCGGGCTGGGAAGAATTCGTGACACTGGGATCTGAAAGAGGGTGAAAGGAGAGATATGTTTCATTTGTCTTCCAGGCTGAAAAAAAAAAAAAACGTACCTCTTCAAGTAAATTAAATGAGAAGAAAACCTCTGGGGAATATCACCACAATCCAAGCTACAGTGCTACTACAGACAATACATTATATGTTTCACGTGTTTTTTGTAATAATGAAATACTTGGTAAATGATTAAACTGCATTCCTCTACAGCTCAGGTTCAGTTAGATTAAAAGGAGAGAGTCTGCCATCATCTATAGAGACGTAAGTGACAAATGAGGGTGGATCAGAAACATTAATTAAATGGAGACGATTCATTCTCACCTTGAGAGGTGGGACCCTCTGACTTGTTGGAGATGGCGTGGCGGGGCTGGATATGGATGATCCTGATGGAGATGGAGAGGAGACTGAGGACACGGAGGAAACGGAAGACAGACGAGGTCTTTTCTCGGGTGTCACTTCTCCTTCTGTCTCGTAAAGTGTTTTTCTCTTCAGGGCGTCTGAGCCGGGCTCTGAGGACGCCTCTTGGTCATCCACGGCTGGTTTATCCACAGTCACAGGCTGATCATCCTTCACATCGGAAGTAGCTTTGAGTGGGGGGCTTTTCTCCACAGGTTTCTCAGGGAGCTCGGCTTTCTTCTCTTCCTTTTCCTCTTTGTGCTGCTCTTCACTAAGCGTACTTGCTGCGCTTGGTTCAGTTGGACTCTCAGCTTCTGGTGTTTTTATGGCCGTCGTCATCGCAGCCGGTTGATCCGTGGTCGACTTTCGATCCTCTGCATAAAGGGACCGCCGTGTCTTCATGGGCTCTGTGGTAGGAGTGGACTCTTTAAGTTTGGGGAGCTCCTTTGAAGGTTCCAGTGATTTCTCAGTTGGTTTCTTGTCTTTATCTGTAGCATCAGTCTTGATGCAGTCCTTCATGCTCTTTTTGTCCTCCACAGCCTGAGCAGACGGCTTCGTCTGACAAACAGGAGACCGGCGTCTGACGGGCTCCTTTTTCACTTCAGGCTTTATCAGCTCTTTGGATTCTTCGTAGCTAAGGCCTGAACTGTGCAGGAAGAGAGAAGAGAAAAATGTAAATATATCTTCTCCAACTTTCAATTATAAATGCTCAGATGTGTGACGTTACTACTGACGTAAAAAAAAAAAAAACGTTTTACCCTCTAGATTCTATTTAGGCTGTCAAGCTTATAGTGACAAAAACTGCAATTCTTCAGATACACATAAATACAAATACAAAATCTTGAATAAAATGAAGATGCGATTAATAAATTAGAAAGTGAAACATACCAAAGAGAATAATTACAGAGGGGTACATTTCAACAGCTCATTTCTGTATAATTTAATAATTATGGCTTATAGCTAATAAAAAAAAAAAGAATTTGGTTAAATCTGAACATTTGAATACTACAGAAGACCAACAAAAAAATGTTTTGAAAAGAAAAAAAAGACACAAAAAAGTAAGAAAAGCACTCATAGAGCGCAAAACACAAAGCAGCAAATTGTGCTTTACCCTATAGCTAAGAGTCACTCATAATCTGGATCATTATCAACTTTTAATTAATTGTTCCTCAGATTGAGGCGCACCTTTGGTAACAATTTCCTTAAAATTCTTTTCATAAATTCAAATAAGGCACAGAGTGCGTCTGCAGCCTCGGCTGTTTGCTCTGCTCTCTCCTTTATTCACTCTGGATTCTTGTTTGATAAGCAGCTTGACTTCAAGCGAGGACTTCATGACTCACCTTTCCTGTGTTTTTGCTTTCAGTATAACACTTCTGGACTTCTCTGAGTCCGATGCTGAAACTATAAATACTCAGTGCTGCCACTCTCTGGTTTAGGGGGGTAACTGCTTGTTCCGTCAAATAATGTTAAAGAATAATTTTAAAAAAATCAGATTATGATTATGAAAATGTAATAAATGTACAAAGTCATAAAAGTCACCAGCTGCTGTGATGAATTAAGCCAATCAGTGATGTTATCAAATCTGCAGTTAGAGAGCAGAGCAGCTGCTGCTCTCGAGTCAGAGTTCAACTAATGCTTAAGTCTGTGAAGCAAAAGCTTCATACTTCATACAGTCATCTATGTAAAGCCTCTTTCCCACTGAAAGCATGTCTTTCAATCAATGGGTCGACCCACTAACAATCACTATTTTGCTTCCTTTCCCAAAAACTGTGTATAACCCCTCGCTGGCAAGATGCACGGCATCCGTCTCCCCACTGCTATATGTCTGCTGACACCATCCCGCTGTGTTAGGGTTGATCATGTAACCGATGTGACAGAAAATTAGGAAAGTAAACAATCGAGAGCAACATGTAAGAAAGCCAGGGCATAGTAAGTGTGCATTATATCGTCGGTCTTTTATCTGCCCGAATCCCTTCTACCGGCGCTGCGCCATGTTTAACGAATGTAAACAGAGTTGTTTCGGTTTGTTAGATCAGACATGGCTGGCGCAGTGTGCTGACGTCCACACGTAGCGTTTAATGGTATCACATAATTTAGAGGGTCATCCCGGTTCCGGTGTTCCCACAGCATGCTGATCAGAGCTGAAACGATTGTAACGCAGGTCGCTTGCCGAGTCGTTTGACCCTGGTAGACAGGGTCAGTCAGTGAGTTGTTCCCACTGCCACTAAAAGCCGATTATTACCGGGTTTAAACAGGTTTCCGGCTAGAGGGAAAGGGGTATAAGTAAATAAAGAGGTCTAACTCTTCTGCAATGTACAAATGCTATGACAAACAAAAGAAATTATTATCAACAGGCACTCTGACCTAAACAAAAATAAGTATAAATGATCAGCCCAACAGCTGGTGCTGGTTATGTCAGTTTAGGCTCTTATTGTGAAAGATATTACTCCTGCTTTTAATCTGAAAGGAAAAACTACAACCTGCAAATAACCAAACTGGTCAGTTTTTTTTCTCCAACCAGCTCACAGGCAGTGTGTACCAATAATAAAAGCCTATTTTTACCCTAAATATGAGCATGTGATCCATGCCTGCTACTGAGGTAAAGAGAGACGATTTTAAGCGCTTTCAACTTTAAAGCCACTAAGAGGTCTATTGTACACTGATAGAAATAGCTTGAATGATTATTTGGTACTTTACATACAAATTGGTGCTTCAAGAAGTCCAGTATTAGATTATGAATTGGCATCTGCCGTTACTTTTTCTTAAATGATTTTCAACATGCTACATTCAGGTCTCACGCGCTAGAAGCAGGAGAAGCAGCTAGTTTACATGCAAAGTCAATGGTTGATCCGCATCAAGGCGCAGCAAAAGGTCCGGCAGCGCGTTTTGAGTGACAGGAGCAGCGCATCATGAGTTTCTGAGCATCCTACATGTGCGATGAGCTGCAAAAGCAGCAGCTGCTAGAGTTGGAAAAATTTTAAGTTTTGCTGCTCGACATGCTACATGAACCAGTCAGAGAAGCTGATCTAGGAGCTGGCGAGGAGACAGGCTGCTGATGCAGTTTGCTATGAGCACTCCCCTGAAACAGTTTAATAACGCCTAAATTAACTTAAAATGTCGAAACCTGCTGGCAAAATATGCTCGATTTTATAATTCTCCTGCTTAAAGTTTGGGCCAGAGGCTGGCGTTGAACGGAATTTTCAGAGACAGCGCTCTGCCGGTGTACAGGTGTCTGAGCGGCCCCGACAGCAGAATGATATTTGAAGGCAGGATCGTAATCTTGATTCACTGACTGCACAGGTGAAGTTTTCAGATGGACTTTCTCACTTAAAAATATATTAAAACTACTTTTTACCAGCTTATAACAGCTGCTCTCTGCCACTGAACACACGAGGAGCAGAAGGATCAGATGCATCTGGACACTTTACTGGATGTCTGACCTTAATGTGGACAAGCGTAAAAAATGAAGCAGCAGAAGCATTTTTGCTGCTTCCAGTCCTTGCTACCTACGTAACGTAGCGTTATTCATTAAAATATGCCAAGCGACTCTTTTGATTTGATCCGCCATTGTTATCGGCGAAGAAAGGATAATGTAGCTCCGCCCAACAAACATCAGACGCAGTTCTAGACCGTGCCGCAAGGATGCTTCAGCTGCGCGTCAGAACTTAACTTGTGCAATCTAAATGTAGCGTTTGTGTGAAGGAAAGAATCTTGGTTGGAACTCATTAAAAAACAGACATTCCCCAAACAATCAAATCCGCATTGGATTTGATAATTGTCTAAATATGAACAATATAAATATGAGAGAACGTACTTTTCTCCATAATAATTTTCAAAGAAAGCCTCCTTCCAGTGCTCAACTTTCTTTTCCTTCTCAATTTCCTGGCGCATGCGGAGCTGCAGCTCAGGTGTGAATTCCCCTGCAAAAGGAGAAGGTTAGTTGTTTTCTTTTATTTCATAAAAAAAAAAATATATATAAAAAAAAAAAAGCACAAGTTCACCTTGGAGACAGAATTTGTCTTTATATAAGAATGAATGCTGATATCACCTGGGAGCCAAGCAACTAACCTTCAGCCAGCCTCTCCTTCCAAGACTGTGCTGCCGATGCAAAGAATTCATTGTTTAAAGCAGAGCTGGTGACCTTCAGAAGGCCGTCCAAGCAAACCTGCAGTGAAAAGGCACAATGTGATGACTAATCTTTTTAATAATCACCATCACTGCGTTGGAACGCTGAATGCAGATTGAAGTAGATTCAGAGCTTTGACCAAAACTTCTACCTTATATAAGACTGCTGCACTCTTTCATTTGAATCAATAACATGGAAAACAGATGTGTTTCATCTCTACACTTTGTGCTTTCAGTTATTTTTCATGCAACAGACGTATAAAGTGGATATATAATGTAGAACTCACCTGTCGGTCGACTTCAGGCAGGAGTTTGACCAACTTCTGCTGGCAGTCGGGAGGCAGCACTGAGAAGGTGTGCTTGTTGATGAGTGCTCTCAGGTTGGTGTTTACCAAAATGGAGTCTGGCGTCTCCACGTCTATTTTACACTTTGTACGCTTTATTTGCCCTTTAACACAAAACAGGAAATGGATGTGAGACAAGAGGAATCCAACAAAGCAGAATTTCAGGGGCGTTTTCTAAATCCACCAAAGTTGTATTGTTTTCCTATTAATGCAGAAACTTTATAAGTCTAAAATGAATAATTACTGTAAACATTTACTAAAGCAAGAGTTTGATTTAGTTTGGTGCTTTTGTTTATTTAAAGGTATAAGATTATTTCAGATTAGGGATGCACGATATTGGGATTTTGGCCGATATCCGATATGCCGATATTTTAAAACTCATGTAGCCGATAACCGATATCGATACCGATG
>NW_015151029.1:313276-325209 GCF_000732505.1 Cyprinodon variegatus | reverse complement strand
TGCAAATTCTTGTGAGATTTTGTTAGTAAAATAGATCGATACCGCGTCAATATATCAACATATAGAGACCCAAATATAAATCCGTTTTGATCATATGGCTTCTACAGTTTGTAGAAAATGTCTTCAACAGCACCAGAATTATTACAGTTGGGTTATAACTGATAGACTATTGAACCAGTTCAGTGGTTCCTAAACCTAAAAAAACAACAAAATCAACAAAAATCTAACACTACCTTCTGTTTGACCTACCTGCACTGAGACGACCAGACCTTTGGGGGACTTTTCTGGGCACAACAGGGTGGCACAAATCTGCTTGGACAGAACAGAAAAACTTGGTCAATTTGCAGGACAAATTAATGGTAAAAAATGGTAAATACGTCAGGGTTTAAAAACCTTTGATAACATTGAATTCAAGGACTTTTTAAAGTCCATGTTTCCAAAATTCTAAATTTGGAGGGCTAGCTGCAAAAAATGGAAATCTGTATGAGTTATTTTTGCTTAAATTGAGTGAATTTTGTCTTGAATTGAGGTGATAAGTAAGACACTTTGCCAATAGAACAAGACAATTTACATTTAAAATAAGAAAAAAAATTCCTTTGTCTTATTTCAAGTGAATATTATCTAATTGTCTTATTTTAGGAGTAGAAATACTGATTCCATTGGCAAATCGTCTTATTTACCTACTAAAATTAAGGGTAAATACACTTATTTCAAGAAATTTTGTACTTATTTCTAGATGGTTTTTGCAGTGAGTGTCTCTTAGCCACCACAGGGAGGTTTGGCTGGAGGCCTGCGATATACCAGAGACACAAGCCTCAAAACAATCTGGACATCACTAGATATATCCATGGGACACCCATCAAGGACTAATGTATATATCTGATGTAATTTTAGGTTAAATGGTGCTTGTTCAGAATCATAGCGGGTTATTTCCACTGGTGTTAGTTTTATACTGCAAACCATTTTGCTTAAACATTTTCATTCACAAATGATCTTATTTATCCTTCAGGCTGCAGATATCAGGGCTAACTGAACTAGCTTGAATCCCTAAATACATATTTAACACTATGCAATTCCTGAATCAAACCTACTAATATCATGGTGACATAATATAAATAGTATATTATAGTATGCGCGGCATAAATTTGAATGTAGGCCTGGCTTTGAATTTAATAACAAGCTAAACCTCAATCAATATGTCATTTAATTCTAAGCCAAACTCTGCAGTGAGACTAAGATGCATCAATATCATCTTTTATTGTAAGAACCAACATGCAAGCAACAACACAGTTAGAATTCGACACCCTCAGAGAAATCAAACAGCAGAACACTGTTTTCTTTGCATCATAAAATATAGAACCATGGAGTTCTATATTGTTCAAATAGTAGATTTGACACAGCAGCGCTTTTTTTTTTCAGAAGGGAAGCTAATCATATCAGAATTAAAATTAATCAGCTAAAGAATACCAACAAGTATCGGGCTACCACCACATATTGAGACTTTAATCATTACAGCATAAGGCAAGTTAAATTCAAGACTTTTTTAGGCATTTTAATGCCACTTGAAATAAAAATTTAAGACCAAATTCACAAGAAAAACCCGCTTACGACAACTTAAATCAAAGGTTTATTTTAACATAAACCACTGCACTAATGTGTCAAATATTGAAAAGCTTCCCATACAGGAAGAAAGCTAAAAACACACAAATGACAGATATATTTGAACAATTATTTAACTGAATTCACAAACTTTGTTTTAGCAGGGAACAAAACAAATCAGTTTTAAAGCCACAACATAACCAGTGCCAAGTCTTTTTTGCAGCTATTTTTCTTTGTATGGTTTTCTTAGTGTGTTTGATTTGGTGATAAGTGGAGGCGTTGCAGAGACAAGGGTGGAACTAAACTGAGAAATACCGGCTGTTTCTCCGTAACTCCATTTTGACGCTTTGTGTTTTGCGCTTCGCATGTGCGACTCCACTGCCTTAATTCCCATCGTTCCGAACTTGAATCGCTTCTTGCACAAAATCCACTGAGCCTCATGTATGTTCCCTGGTTTTAGCCGTGCAGAAAACTCTTGGCTGGAGACAATTTTTGTTACATTTACACTTGCTCATATTATCCAGACAAAAAGTTAATGGTGCATCTCCCAAATGTCCCGGCCGCAACAACGCTTTTATTGGTTCCCGTAACGGGACGGAACCAATAATGGCGAGTCGTTATTTTTTTTAATAAAAAAAATAAATAAAATTGTAAATTTTAACGTTTTTTTTAGATTAAAAAAATAAATCGTAATAAAAATAATCTTATTTATGACGTTTTAAAAATTAAGACCTACGAAAGACTGATTTAAGACATTTTAATACCAATTAAGGCCTTAGTTTTATTTTGAAGAATTCAATGCCTTTTAAGACTTTTTAAGGAGTCGCGGGAACCCTGCATGATTAGTACGGCTGGACAATGCAGCTTTGCTTATGTTCTCCACTGATCGGTGTAAAGCAGACTCTGCAACTGGCAGATTGTCAATTTCTCGTCTTCTGCTCAGCTACTCTGCAATGCATCCTAAAATTTTCATTTTCCAAAATTTTTCACATTGCATCCATCTATTCACCTGAGAGAAGATGGCGCACACAAATGTGTCTAACTTTGCGGAATAAATAGACAATAATGCTACAGCAATTGTCATCTGCATAAAACTTCAAATCCCAACAAAATAATCAAGTACTTCCAAGGCAGGTGTCTTTAAGGAACTTTCCAGGTCCTTGAATTTATAATTTTTTCCACATCACAGATGTTTAAAAAACCATGGAAACCTTAATATAAATACATTAAAATGAGTTGTGTAAGCTGTGGCAATCATCTAAACAAGTAAAAATACAAAGTTAAACAATAAATTACTTAATACATGTTTGTACAGGACTGAAAAGACAATAGAAAAAAAATGACATCCAGGAGAAGCATAACACTAATTTCAGAAAATGTATAACTGTATGAAATGAAACATGGTGCAAAACACAGAAGAGTACCTACATATCAAGTAGTAATGTAAATCTGTGTGCTATGTGACAGAATGATAGCTGTGACCTACCACTCTTTGTTGTAATGTTTTCTGCCATGTCTTTAATGGTCTTTAGTAGCAGCCTGGAACTGGAGATGGCGGGCATGCCACCCTGTCTGCGCTGACTCCTTTGCTGCTGCTGCTTCAACGCCTATAAAAAAAACAAAGAGGGAGAGGCAAAAACTGAATAGTTTAAGAAAAAAGTCAAATCCTTGTAATCCTATGTTTTTTTTAAACTTCTCCCCAGGGCCTCCTACAACATAAAACACCACCTAAATAAGTTATAACGCTAGAAAATACAATGCATTTAATGTTGTCTTCATGTCAACAGAATTAAGTGAATTTATCTCAGCTTCAAAAGATCAACATTGTGATGTTCTACAGCTGCTAACTTGTTATAACTTTCACACAGCAACTAATGAAAAATGCAAGACCTGGGTGTTGACATTCATGCCAAAATTATGTATCTATTACAACACAAAGCATTTAATAACTCTAAAGTCAAAATACATTTTCCTTTTTATTCCATTTATTTTATCTAGTATAAATCTGTGCAGTAGGATATACATTTGTGTTCATCTCATCCCCTGATATTCTGAAGTTAAAATGCAACCAATTGGTCTCCGCCAAGTGACGTCAATTGTTTACCTCGGGCGCGGTACACTACGCCTTTTCGACCTAAAATGGCGTCTTAGCAACAAATGTCACGTGACTGGCGGAGACCGATTTTCCTAAATCCGCCCCTGTTTTCAGGCTTATGTTAACTGTAATGACTTATCTTGGATAGGCTGCTATGTAAACGGGCCTTTACTCCTTCGTTTAGCTATTTACACTACGCTTTTTCCACCTAAAATGGCGTCTTAGCAACAAATGTCACGTGACTGGCGGAGACCGATTGCCCCCAAAAGTCACATGTTGAGTAGGTATAATTTAAGAGTAGCTTATTTACAAAAACAACAACAAAAAAATCCAAGGCTGAAGAAAATTTGTTGAATGAACAAGGACCAATTCAGAGCTGATATATAAAGATAGATAAAGCTAAATCCATGGCAACCAAACAAAGCAAAACCCCCCCCCCCAAAAAACCTGAAACTTATAGGTTGATCTTCAAGCAGCATACAGCCAGACTCACAATGAAATGCTTTGGATCCAAGGATATCCTATAGTTTAAAGCGTCCGTGACAAAGCACAGACTTATGCTTTTTAAATTTTTCTTCTTTAGTTCTTCAGAACTGCTACTTTAATGCACCACTTCTGTCATCAAAACTGACAGAAAGATGCCAAGCAAATTTAATCATCTTCATACTGTGATGCTTATAGACAGCAAAAAAAAAAAATTACCGTATTTTCACAACTATAAGGCGCATATAAACGTCTTTTTTTTCCCTCAAAATGTGCGGCGCGCCCTTTGGTGCGTGCGCCCTTTGTGTGTTGTTACTGCGGACGGTGTTGAGACCACCATGAGAACGTTAAAGGGGGAAGTGTGGGCATGGATTGTGTATAAAAGAACAGGTATGTGCTTTATGCAGAACTCCTCATCTCCTCATTGAGGAGATGATGAAAGCGTGGCTGAGGCAGGTGTATGTAAGGAGACCAGGTGGTTTTTTTTCCACTCATCACCATCGCTGTTAATCTGTGACTCCATGCGTGCCCATCTCAAAGCCGATGTGAAAAACAAGATGAAACAAATGAACGCTGTGCTTGCTGTTATTCAACAGCTCGACACCGGTGTGAACCGGACGCAGCAGGCGCAGCAGAAGCAGTGAGTTTACATGCAAAGTCAATGTTTGACGCGTGTATAGACGCAGCAAAAGGTCCTGCAGCGCGTTTTGAGCTATGGATATGGAAGGCCGATTGGTTTAAAAACACGCGAATTTTGACACGTAAACAACACGTGATTAACGCGTTGTTTGCGCGTTGTTTACGTGTTGTCAACGTGTTGTCTTCGCCTTTTAATCGGCTACATGTAGTTAACACGTTGAGAGCGTGTAAAGAACACGTCAACTACGCGTTGACAACAAAACGCGTCGATTTCATGTGATTTTCAGCCGTTTGGCCACTTTTCCATTTTGAGCTGGTGAGTAAAAAAAGGCACACTCACCAACAGCAGCCTCTGGCCGGGTCGCCTCCTTGCGACTAATACTTTGTAATAAATACATGAATAAAGCACAATCATACTCAGTTTTGCTCCCGCGCTATTTTTAAATACGCAGTAGAGTTATTTAAACGTAGTAGAGGACATGTACCTGTATATAAAAAACGCGCCCTATAATCCGGTGCGCCTTATGTGTGTGTTAAATACAGAAATGGCACACATAACTGAGACTGCGCCTTTTAGTACGGTGCGCCTTATGGTCGTGAAAATAGGTCACATAAAAAATGTATTACCAAGGTGCGATAATGTCCTATATTGATTACATACGCAGTCACATAACTTCAACGAGAAAAAAAAAAAGCGTTCAAATATTCACTTTGCTTTTCACAAACTTACAGATAACTTGAAGTTTCCTATTCAGCTCTTACTGAAAGCAGTTTGCCAGCAGCAGAAAAGTAGACTCTCTCTACACCAGTTCACTGTTGCCATAGCAACAATATACACTCAACAAATGCAAAACAAACCTGAAAGCAAATGATAAAGTCCCCTCTTTTTTTTAAAGATCTTTTTAACCAAACAAACACAATTATTATTTACTTAAAAGAAAAACTATGGGACAATTTTTTTACCTTTTAATGTTTGTTTAGTGGACTGTTGTGACCCTGTGTCCTACACTGAGATTCCCAGCAAGCTAAACTATTTTCCTGCACAAGTTCCTCCAAGGAACAGACAGGTTGTATTTGAACCAGATTTAATGTAACGAAGTATAAAACTGAGAAACGATACAAAATGCGAAAAGATCATCAGTATACATGTTTAAATCAAACTTTTCCTATAATGTATAAGGTGTAGTGGATAATTGAATTTACATCTAGCAGTTTCATCACTAGGATATAAATCACATCCATCATGGCGATTCGATTCAGTACCGATTTCCTGACCCAACGATTCGATTATTTTCGATACTCAAGAATACACCACAATACGATTAATTGGTTAATTTTTTTTTCTTTTTTTTTTTTACACCTTATAGGCTAGACAATGTTTCAAATTTGAAATAAATCAATGAAAGCTGTAATGTCGTTATACATTTTTTTTTGAGAAACAACAGCAAAGAACAGATTGTAGCTGACCGCAGACAGCGCCGCAGACAGGAGGCCAGCTTTTGTTTTTCTGACCGAAATTGCGGAAAACAACTCGTGAAGTTTGACCCGCTAGAAGAGCGAGGTGCGCGAGAACGCTGGGACCATTTTTCCACCTGGATCTCCGCCCTTTTTGGCCCTCATGTCCCTCCATCGTCGGGCTAAACTCGTCCCCACTTCCTCTCCGCCTCGTCCGTATCTAGACCCACAGCGTGTAGCGCAGACCACGCTTCAATATTGGGCATAAATCAAAGATCTCTGTGTCAAGCTCACTGCGACACACTGCTGTAGGAGTATAACCAGGAAGCGAGGTAGGAGGGCAAAATATGTTTAGCGCCACCGCAGCACGGGAGGTAGAATTACGCCCAGGAGCAAATGCATAAAAATAGATCGGAGGGAAAAAAAAACATGAATCGATTCTCTTGCGGACGTAACGATGCATCGGATCATCGGCTGTTGGATCGATACAAAACGATTATTATTTACACCCCTACTCATCACATTAACTCAGGTTCGGCTTAACTACACTGATACGTACAGCTTTTCTAAAATGACTCAAACCTCCTTTAGTCGTGACACACAACTTAGATTATTCTTCATACTGCCATCCAAAGGGATAGAGAGGAGGTGGGTGGCTCTCATTTGTTAGAAGATCCAAATACCTTAAAATGTTGTTAACAACACCTTACAGAATTTTCATGTCAAGAAATATTAGAAAAATGTTTACTATGAAAAACAGTCACACGTTCAATACATATTTTAGCGCTGTAAATATATATCAATGCCTACCCTGGGAGGATTTACGCTTTAAGCAGTGGGATGGTCAGTAAGATATTTTTAGGGGCCAAAAAACAAGAACAGGGTGTGGCAGAAACTCATGTTACATCGGTGACAAGTAAAACAGTGGTGACAAAGTTTTTTTAAGAAACAAGCCTCATTGCTTGGTAACAAATTCAAGTCAGAACTTAAGCATACCTGTTTAAGTGCCTTCTTGCTGTGTTTCTGAGAGGGAGAGATGAGCTTGCTGGAGGAGACAGGAGGCGATGAGCACTGTGGCTGTGGAGATGACGGCTGTGACTGCAGCTTGGAGGGGACTTTAAAACAGGAAAGGCGAAAAAAGGACGTCACAAACCTATATTTCCTGAGGTGAGTATGCAAACAATCAAACTGGGCTGTTTTGATGAAACTGAAACCAATCATTTGCACAAAGAGGGAGATTACATTACCTATATAGGATATCACTTAGTGAAAAATGGGTTGAACTTTTCAGCAGTTTTCTATTAAGCTCTCTTTGTCCGACAGGTAAACAGCTTTTCTACTCATCCCTGCTGTTTCAGCATTTGACCTCTTTAGATTAGCTCAATAACAAAACATCAGATCTCCTACTCAGCTGTAAACGTAGCTCATTTCAGGGCAGCTTTAGACTCATGCATAATGAGGAAGTGGTCACGGGTTACACTGAGAAAATTCTGTTTCCTGTTTCAACAGTCGCTTGAAACGTTCAAGTAGAAATACACTAAATAATCCCCACTTAGCAACAAAAAATGCTATCTCTAAAATTCCTCTTAATCACATAAATATCCCAATAAAGCAGATCCTAAAAAAGCAAAAAAAAAACAACAAAAAAAGAGAGAAAAACATAGGAGTAAAAATGCATGTAAATGTTTTACCTGCTGCTGAACGTGGAACAATTTATAAGCAACTCAAGGTAAAAAATAAACCCACCTTTTTCCATCATGTTGGATGCTCAGCGTATTCCAGACAAATATAAAAAGATCTAACCTAACTGCCTTGAGGAGCCACTTGTATTGAGAAAAGCTGGCTTCCTGTGTTTAAGCAACAAAGCCTAACAGCTGAGAAGAGGCGTTAACGCCTATTGACATGAGAGACCTAAGTGTCCAATCAGCTAAAACAGATAAATAACGAGCTGTGTGATGATTCAGACACGGCTTATTTTAAAACTTAGTGTATTTCTAAAAACAGCAACTGGGCAGCAATAATAAATAAAAGCTGTTGCTCTTATGTGATCAAGAGTTAAAGTAAAAGGTGTAGTTTAAGTAAACTTCTAAATTCAGTGCAACTGAGATACTCATGACATTGATCTGCTTGAACATTTTATGCTGAGGAAATTGCACACTGAAATTATATTGAAAACATTTCTAGACTTTTAGCTGAATGCTACCTCTTCGCATCCACCTTCCTCTCCTGGCTTCTGGAGGAACGGTGCTGCTGTTCTCTGAGCTTCGGGAATCAGACAGATTGTCACTGCTCTCATCAGAGCCCTCCCCTGACAGCTTTTTCACCACCTCTGAGATGTCCTTCTGTGTCTAGAAAGAAGAACATCCAGTCACCCAACTGAAGAAGAACAGGAGAATCACCGATAAAGATGGCAAACACTGTAAGGGGGTTTAGGAATTTAACAAACACAGAGACAGAGAAGAATTCACAGCAGCTGATTATTGTATCATTGTCTGAATCTTAACCTTTACATACCCCCAAAATTTCTGATGAGTAACATTCCTCAATAGAGCATATATCTCATTTAGCCACAATCTACTCAAAGTAAATGTCAGAAGCGATTAGATCAATGGTTGCTCTGAAAGTGTAACATATAGACATTTATATTACCTGAAGTATTCACGACTTTCTCTGGTATATTCAGTTCTAATCTCTTCCACCTACGTCACGATTGCAACCAGTCCATGATTGGTTGCCACGACAAGAAGAGAGACAGAAGTGACTGGAATTAAATGCTGGCAGCTTCACCGCTCTTGGAAGCAAGGTTTGCAAAGAGATACAATATAAATTCACCGCTTTTGCTGCAGACACTGCGTTTGGCGTGAATGCATCCTTATACCCCTTTCACACTGGCCCAAAAACTTGTTTAAACCCGGGAACAAACGGCTTTCAGTAGCCGTGGGAACAGCTCACTGAAGAGTGTCTACCCGGGTCAAGCGACTCAGCAAACGACCTGCGTTAAATTCACCTCGGCTCTGAACAGCGTGCAGTGGGAACACCAGACCCGGGTTGACTTACGGACGTTACACATTGCGCCGATTGCAAGCCCAAACAACTCGGCTTGCATTCAAGAAATATGCCACAGCGCTAGCAAGATAGAGAGATTTGTGAGCTCCTTATAATCCACAGAGAAGAGGAGATTCGTCATCAGGTTTCAGGCACCGTTTGAGCTCTGGATCCTGTCCATTTTGCTCTCCACTATTTACTTCACAGATTTCCATCACCTGTCGACATTGGCAACGCTCACCCAGTGCGATGCCGTCGTCAGACACGCAGTGGTGGCGGACATTGGCCATGCAGCCTTCCAGCAGGGGGTTAGACCAGGCCTTTCGGTCGAATGGGAAAAGAGCCAAAAGCTTTTGGTGTTTAGAGCCACATCAGTGACCATCCCTTCTCATCCTCTCACACTGCTTGTTTGGTCTGGTCTGCAGGGTTTATACAGGAATAAGTACTCTAATTTAATGCTTTTTAATGCTCTTAGAAATCATTTTAATGCCATCAACAAGTACTCATGTCTCTCATATGTACCTGCGGTAAAATCCTTCATCATCTCTACCGTTGACAGGCTGCAGCCGTGTCCCGAATTCCTGGTTTTCCAGCCACTGTTGTTGAAATTAGCCTTTTCCCATTCTCTAGCTTTTTCTCCGCCTCGAGCTTCTTTTCCGAACATACGGCTTTACGATCAACCGGAAGCAGTTTTGCGCAAATATATTGCGATATATCTGTCGAAATTGTTTTTATAAACTTTTTTTTTTTTTTATAAAGCATTATATGCCACAATAATCACATTTAATGAAATGTAATGCCAATTCAGGCCTTGATTTAAAAAAGAATAATTTAATGACTTTTAAATGGTTTTTAATGATCCGTGGAAACCCTGGTCTGGTCCTTTTAAAGTGGACCGAACACATTCTGCAAACCGTCTGCTGTGTAACTAACCTTTAATGTGTAGACTCCCATTCGGCCTGGAACTTTGTAGAAGATGCCCTCCTCACCACGGGAGTTTGTGTGCAGCATAGCATTCAGACATGCCAGGGGTGAGGTTCCACTGGTTCAGGGGAGAGAACATCAAATCATAAGTGTTTTCTTCAATACCTCAAGCAGCTATCACAAAAAAAAAAAAAAAAAAAAAAAAGAAATTGAAGAAGTCTTATCAAACGTCTGAAGACAAAAGTGTTTTCATGCATAAGAGGCTGAGATAGTTTGTATCAGAAACACATCAAAGAGTGTAGGAAATCTGCCCTGCATTTCACATAGGACCTTTGCATAAATCGCACTTAGAGTTAATCATCAATATAAACTAACTGCATTATGAGTGAATTAATCATATAAAAATTTAAAGAAAATGTTATATCAGAACTCGCATTTAAGCAAAGCTAACTTTTACGACTACTGAAAAACTCTAAACAGAGTGAAGATAGAAACAGGTGAGCTGAAGATGGATTTCATAGCCCCTTTTCCAAAGAAAAAAACATTTTTTCTACTTCAGGTAAAAAGGATCTCAGATAATTTCTGTGCTTTATGTTTCCAATGCTCTGAAAGTTGGTGGGTAATTAATTGAAATAATCCTAATGACATTTGAAGGAAGGTGTCAAGAAAATTGCAAAATGCCTTCAGTCCATCGTGAAGCACTAATGAGAAATTCAGGCATCACCTTATGAGTTTAATCTCACCTAAACCAAATGAAATATTGAAATAAAGCAAATATACATTAATATTGCATTAAATATTTGCTCACCCATCCAAATATGTGAAACCAGATATTCTAATCAGATCCATGGCCACAGATATATAAAATCAAATATCTATTCATTTTTTTTTTTACAGACATTTGCTAAAGAACTGGTAGCTCTACCGAGCTACATGACTTTCAGATTGGTTTTGTGATTGGATGCCACTTATGCAACAAGTCAGATCGTAAGATTTCTTTGCTCTTAAATATCCCACCAATAACTGGGAGTGGTGTCTTAAAGTGAAGGTGATTGGGAATGAAAGCAAAGAAGCCACAAAGACGCAGGGACCAGAAACTGACAGAGCAGCATTTGTTGACCTGCAAAGAAGTTGCCAACTTTTTGTGGTCAATAACTACAGACCTCCAAAGCCCTCAGATTAGATCAAGCATTTTCTGGAGTGACAATATTGGACTATTGGAATATTATTGACACGTCCGAGTTCAGAGGATGCCAGATAATGAGTAATTGTTAAGCATGATGGAGGTAGGGTTAGGCCTCGTTTTTATTTTTTATTTTTCCAGAGCTGAGCTTACCCTCTTAATAAAGTAAAAGGAACTATATGCTTTAGAACCCAAGAGATTTGGGACAATTCCACTTAGTGGATTGCCCCTTTCTCTTCCAACATAACTCTTTCAGTATAAAAGCTTAGGACCATAAAGACATGAATGAGAAAGTTTGGTATGGGTGAGCTTGACTGGCCTGCAAGACGCTATGACCGCAACTCGACACAACACCGTGTGGTTGAATTAGAATGGAAAGTGAAAGCCAGGCTTTGCCATCCAACATCAGTCAATGGCTCTGTTCGAAAACCTAGGACGGGTCCTCCAAGGACGCGGTCTACCTAGACTGGATCCTTCGAAGTCCTTGAAAATAAGGAGACCGGAAGAGTT
>NW_015151029.1:308134-311012 GCF_000732505.1 Cyprinodon variegatus | reverse complement strand
GCGTTCTCGTGAATTGAGAAACGGCCAAAGTTTCATGTAAATATGTCATACTGAAGATTCTAATCTGATTTGGTCCATTTAATTCTGAAAGATAGAGGGGTTTTTGGCTGATCACCCATCCAATTGGATACAGTGTACCATCCATTGGGTTCTGTGGAGGACGTCATGATCGGATCATACTATTTAGTGTCCAGGGACTTTTGATTTCCAATTAACCAAGGTTGCTTGCTACTGGTGAAAGCCAACAGGAGTTTGAAAATGATGTGCTGGAAATCAGACTTTCTGAGTATATAAAGCCTAGCCCAGGGTCTCTTAACCCTGGTCCTTAGGAGCCTCCATCCTTCATGTTTCAGATGTTTTTCTACTCAGCAACACCTGATTTAAAAGACTGAATTACCTACTCGGCAGCCATCGAATGCTGCAAAAGCCCGTATATGACCTTTTTATTTAGGTTAGGTGTGTGGAAGCAGATACACACCTAAAACATGTAAGACAATGGGCCCTGAGGACCAGTATTAAGAAACCTTGGAATGAAGAGGGCTGGCTGTAAGAGCAGCAGGGAACACACATCATTAAAAATACAGTAGTCCTTTTATATTTAAGTAATACTTTAATAAACCCTTTGGTTAGCGAAGTTTTAAGCAGTTTATTCTTCCCTAAAAATTGTAAATGTTTATTTTGTCATAGAAATTGTAATATATCAAACTTTAATCAGTTTTTGCCGCGCTCTTCTGCCACTGCGGTAATCTTAAATTCCTATTCCTAACAGGACCTTTTACCCCGAAAGTGTGGCCCCATGAATCTGAGATTACTCCACTAAAGCTCAACTGAAATGCCCAGAATGCTTTTCACATCCTGGGTAATGGCTGAGAGCCCCCTTCAATGGAAAAGGGGCTATTTTAATGTGTATGGGAGGAAATGAAAACATACATGTATGCGGCAGGAAGATACAGGGTGCCAAACTAAAACTATAAATGTGGTGAGTAATGGGTTCTCGCTTTGCAATTGAATCTACTACATGTTATTTTTAACATGCAAATTTAAATCTAAACCAATATGGGAATGAGGTGAGGTTATCAAGACAGGATGGTGGGTGGGGGAGGCCTACTTTCTCTTACCTTCTGGATGAAAACAGTGACAATGAAACAAAAAGAAACCCAACGGTTATTGAGTAAACTAATAGTGAATGAGAAGACAACACATGAAATAAAGATTTAAGAGAGAGAGACAGGTACAGTGCTGGCTTTCATGTAAAAATGTGTGTTTACCTTATTTCTTTAAGCCTCTCTCTTTGGATCACCTGCAAGATCTCTTTATGGCTCATAGGCGTATTAGGGTACTTTTCCAAAACCTAATATAATAAAGCACACAAAAAAATAAATAAATACAAAGATAAATAAATTACAGCTTTTTAAATTAGGAAATTTCTCATTATTCTTATGTAATAACAGTTAACTAGCCCTAACAGATCACAATAAATGGGTAATAACGTGTTATTTTCACATTTTTTAGAGAATACAGGATCTGATTACCTTTGAATAAACATTGCTGTTTCATAATAACACTTATCCGCCCGAAAACATTAATCAATGGACAATTTTAAAATATAAAGGTATTCGCAAATTTAGTTTTGAAACATATTTCATACTGTAATCGGTTTGCTTATAAATGAAAGCTCTTAAACGATTGTAACCTTTTAATCTAGTAATCTAATCTAGTAAGAAAGTCTGATGAAAATTTAAAGCAGAGATCATATTTCTATTAGCATAGCTTCCTGTTAAATCCAGATTAGAATTTAAAAATCCTCCTTTTCACACATAAATCCTCAAATTGCCAAGCTCCATCTTATACTAGAGATCTGATCACCCCTTATATTCCTAACAGTGCACTTTATTCTCAATCTGCAGGTTTTCTAGTGGTTCCTAGAATGGGAGGCAGATCTTTTAGTTATCAGGCTCTTCTCTTATTGAACCAACTACCAGTTTTAGTCCATGAGGTAAACACCCTGTCTACTTTTAAGGCAAGGCCTAAAATTTTTTGATAAAGCTTATAGTTAGAGTGGCTCAGGTTATCCTGAGCTATCTCTTAAGTTATGCTGCTATAGGCTTAGACTGCTGGAGGACATGGGGACCATTTTCATCATTCAGTTTCATCCTCTATTCTGCAGTATTTGTTAAGTTCCACCGATAAGGATACGTTCTTTCTGCTCTTTCTTGTCAAAGTAGCTTCATCTTGTCTGTTCCAGTGTGGCTGTGAAACCATGCCAGAGAAAAAATTAGTCATGTTTCTCTTACTGTGACTAACTGTATGTGCTCTCTTTTGTTCTCTGACATGAGAGCTGGTTCGGAGCACGTCTGCCTGTTTTTTTTTTATCTTTTCCACAATGGGCCACCTGTGGAGCTAGTTAACAGTTACCTTTAGCTTCTTTTTCTAAAGCCTTTCCCACTGAAAATAGCACATTAAACTGGGTTATTCAAAACCGCAAACAAACAGCATTTGGCTCCATTTCCACTGGCAAAAAAAGCTGTTTCTAACCTCTCACTGGCAAGCTCTGTGCCACCATCACGCTGGGTTAGCTTTGATAATGTCACCAGTGCAACAGAAATGGAGAAAGTAAACAATGGAGAGCAACATGTTTGGAAGCCTGGGTGCAAAAATTCTGCTTTATTGATTCACTGTTTTGTCCCTCCAAATACCTCTCACCAGTCCTGCTCCATTAGGGATGGAACGGTTTATGAAAACCGTCAGAACCGTTCGGTTCGACTGTCTCTGTTTGGTTCGCTCCTTTTTCCTCATAGGGGAAGCGTTTACACTCCAGAGCAGAAGGTGGCGGTACTGCGTCCAAAGCCAACCACCAGTAGTAAACAAGAAGAAGAAG
>NW_015151029.1:305393-306876 GCF_000732505.1 Cyprinodon variegatus | reverse complement strand
TATATATATATATATATATATATATATATATATATATATATATATATACATAAATAAATGAATAAATGTAGTTTGTAAACATGTTCACGGATGTTCAAGGGTGGAAAAATGAAAGCATCCTTGTTTTGTTTTAAATAAACAATCTTAAATCTGCCTTACTTGTCTACTAAATGTTTTCTGCATGCAAGTCAGAAAACAAGGGACCATGACAGATGTTTAGTAGAAGCAAAATACGGGCAGTTTCAGGACTAGCGCCCCTAGTGGCCAAAAGTTACACAGTATGCCATTAACTGACCATTCTGACAGATGATCACTACTTTTCCCTGACCATTGGTCAAGTGACTCTGCCTCCCTGCACGATGCCTGCGCCATCTTTGTCATTTGTCGAAACCTGACAGTGGCCCTCTGAGACAACAAATCCCATAATGCTTTGCAAGGAATGCTCTCCTCCCCATCTACTCATTTGCGCATGCTTATCCAGATATACATCCGGGTTGTGCTCGATTTTATTTTGTAAAAAAAGACCTAAATTACGTTTTTCCCTCCCCAAAAATAGTAAGCGTACTAAACTATAATGTGTTAAAGGTTAATAATGTATTTCCTGAGAAAATAAATGCATTAAAATCCTTTCTGTTTTATCACTGATCTGTGCCCGATCTGCACCGGAAATGAGATCCAACGCTACCTCCGGGAGCTAACTTTTTTGGCTTTGAATTTAGACATAAATCTAGTCTTTTAGGTTTTATGTTTCCCTTTTCGTGTTAACCGTATGGTATATAGTGTGAAATCTAAACAACTAAAACACAGATAAACATGGTTTAATTATATTTTGCCAGACTACTCAGAGCATGTCTGATGATGACGTCACACACGCAGTTTAACAGAGAATATGAAAAAAGGCATCAAAACTGTCTCATTTTTTTAAAGGTGTGTATTATTATTATTCTTTGGTGAGTAAAGGATAGAAATAAGTAATTTTAGTACCATAATTGCATGAATTATGGAAACCTGGATGTATATTTGGTTGTGCATGCCCAAATGAGCTGATGGTACGGACCGTGCTTCCGGGTCGGATCGGTTAGTGAAACGATCTCTACTTTCCAAGGTGCATTCTGGGAAATTTCCAGTCCACATCTTTTTCATCCACTCGTCTAAAATGGCATAGCCACTATATAATTCCCCTATATCAGGGGTCTGCAACCTTTCATATCCAAAGAGCCTTTTTGCCCCGAGTCTGGCCAAGTAAAAGTTGTTTAGAGCCACAAAGAATAACCCATTTTTTTTTTTTTTTTTTATCATCTCGTAAAGGAAATTAGTTGCCATATTAATATAACAACCAACAATTTATGTATTTTTAACTTTGAAAATAATGTTAAATCTCATAATTTACAAAAGAAAAATGTCTCTAAAAAGATTTCTGGTTCTTTTAATGTCATTCCTTTCCATCTTATAAAACCCACTAAAGCTTTAAAGACTGGTATTT
>NW_015151029.1:284958-304306 GCF_000732505.1 Cyprinodon variegatus | reverse complement strand
GAGAAACCTCTAAAACCTGCAGTACAGGGGGCCTTGAGGACCGAGTTTGGGGATGCCTGATTTAAACTATTTAAAATAAAAAAAAATGACTTTTAGAAATCCCCAATTAATTTTCAGAATATCATCCAACTCATACTGAAATACACATACTTGTGAGTAAATGTGAAATGTTCATTGGGATGCTACTTTTTTTCTCAGTGTAGAAAAACTGCGCCTATTTTCCTAATATGGCTTCACCATCGAACATTGAAGTTCCTTTCCTACTTTCAGCCAGCTGTGACATGAAATGTAACCCATTTGAAAACGATCAGATATTTACTGTCACTTATCTTTAAGTTGTAATTAATCTAACTAGTGCATTAAGCCATTTGTCTGCGGGCGGCTAATATTCCTGCAACTAAGTAAAATGTTCCTGTTTTGACATTCGCCTACTTCTAGGAGTTTTCATTATTAAGTACTTCTTAGCATGCTAAGCTAGTTCAATTAGCATTAAAGCTAACACGATTCAATACACCTGTTGACATGGAGTGAAATAACCTTGACATTTAAAAACAAACGCATGTGGAAAGATAGTAGTAAAACTAAAAGGTTAAGAAAATATACTTCAAATTCTAGTCCACTTGAAAGTAATTCAACTCGTAAGCGGACTTAGCACGAGCTAGCCGCTGATGCTAACGCAGCCTTGACGTGATCCCTTGGTGATTATTCTATCCGAATTGGACCGATTAGGATTTGTCAGTCCTGCTTTAAGCATGAAACACGAACGTTGGGTTCAGAGGCATGCTTTGGTGCACATACGCCATCTCAATAAAGTTGCGTTTCCTCTCGGAGGAGAGAGAAAGTGAGCTCCCTGCTTGTGACAGCAGCGGCAGGACCGTCAACACAGGCCTTGCGGTGTACGCAACATTTCCACCAGCGGGTCATGAACTCGTCAACACAGTTGTACAAGTGGGAGCGTTCAAGGAAAACAACCACAACAAACGGAAGATAACCCCCCCACACACACCCTCACCGTTTTAGCGGCTTCCGCCCACGTCCTCCCCTTCTTTTTCTTCTGTCTCTCCCTCATCGTGGACGTCCCGTGGCCCTGTGGAGTTTGGAGCGACCGTTTCTAATGAAATGTTGCTTTAGTCACCGTGCAAGACCTACTCCATCTGCCATGTTGGACTTACTGTAAAGCGTCACGTGACATGGAAACGTCACCCGTGTACTGTAAGTGGCTGTCATTCCAAATCCTCAAGATTTCCCCAACTTTACATGTTTCTTGCACGAATTAAAATAGTACATGAAATCCCTTACATTAGAGCAATACTTCCACGGATATTTTTGAGAGATTTTTCAAAGAATAATGTATTTACACTCCTTTTAATTGTTTCTAGTTTTATTTTATTTAGAATTTAATGTTCTTCTGTATAATTGGTTTTTAAAATCTTTTCAATAAAAAAACACAAATCCAAATCCTCAAGATTCCCGCATTTAAAGAGTCTCTGGAGTAGTTTTTTCTACCAAGTAAAAAAAATAAAAAATGATCCTGCAGGTAAATTATATTTGCATATGGAAGTAGGGATTTTACTAGAGAAATTTACAAAATTTACAGAAATTGTGTGAACTGACATTAAATAATATTAAAAATATTTTTTAAATAATTTTAGGAAACTGTCAAGTTTTCAATTAATCACTAATTAGAAATGTAATCCTGCCAGAATTGGAAATAGATGCATTATTAATGTCTAAACTGTCTGAGCTGGGAATTTCAGTTGTTGAAGGAAAAATGATACAAAAAGAAAAAAAAACTAGCTGGTTGGTTATTATGCACAATGATTGTTTGGAAAATATTCATAAGATGCACAGGAAGTGTCGAGTAAATCTACAATATCACCTTAATTCAAAATATGTTCCTACTGTACAGGTAATATAAATCATGTTACATACAACAGCCCTCAGCACAACAGATTATGGAGGGTTGCCACAAAGAAATTGTACATTTACATCTGACAAGACTGCTGTTGTATGACATTTCTTTAACTGTCAAGTGTCAATTCTTCCCTATATATTTTTATTTTTTTTATTCATTAATTAAAAATTAACTTTTCAGTTATTTATTGAATTTCCATGTGATTTCATGTTAAATCTTACCCATACAGTATTCTTATATACTGTTTCAAACATTCTGCAGCTTGATGGTTCACAACCAAAAACCTTTAAAGAGTAATTTCATTAAAAGCAGGGTGTAAAAAAGGCATTATCATAAAAAAAAAAAAAAATGATCTGATTGATAGGTATATCCTTTGGGAGAGCAGCTTTAACCTTGATTAAAGGTCTTTAAAAAACAAAGGAAAATATAGTCAATGCAGACCATGAAATCTGTGGATGTTTCAAACATCTGGAGGGTGTTGTCCAAGCTTACATCCATCATGGACAACATCTTCTGAGCGGCTCTTTTAGTGAAATACTTTTACACCCTTGTAAAAATGTGCAATTACTATTTGATACCCTGTGCAATAACCTGTTTCTCTATATTTGACACCCAGTGCAATAACTATATTTATAAATGTAAATATCCATGAACCCATGTAAACTCCCTGGACGCACTGTATATAATGTATCTATATATCCCATGCACATTTTTCTTCCTTTGGCACCTTCTTCTTCTCCTTTGACTATTTGAGCCGATGTAACGACTACATTTCTCCACCATGAGATCAATAAAGTCAATCAACCAACCAATAAATCAATCAAAGAAACCTTCCACCCATCCATCTTCTCCCGCATAAGTCCTTGTCAGGGTCATGGTGAAGCCGGTGCCTATCTCCGGCCGTGAGAGACGGGGTACTCCCTTGGCAGGTCGCCAGTCTGTCGCAAGGCAATACAGAGACACACACACTCACTCCTAAGGACAATGTAGAGGCCAATAAACCTAATAGACTTGTTTTGGGACTGTGGGAGGAAGCCGGAGTACCTGGAGAGACCCCACGCATGCACAGGGAGAACATGCAAACTCCATGCAGAAATAACCCATGCAAGGAATCGAACCCGGAAGCTTCTTGCAACAGCGTTACCCACTGCTACACCGTGCAGCACTGGACGAGAAACTGATATAAATCATCCAGATCACTTAAAAAGTCATTTCAGGATTGCAATAATAATCTTTGGAAAAAAAAGAAAAAAAAAACCCAGACAGTTTTAAGACTATTTAGTGTTTATTTGATAAGTAGGCAAGTTGACTTTCCACAATCATGAAAAAGTAAGGCAGCTAATCAAGACAGCAGTGCAAGCTTTCTTCACACTTTTGGTTCACAATCACATTAACCTGAAACTGTAGCAAAACATTATTTGGCAAATAGGCTATACCAGGATGATCTATCATTCAACAAGCCTAAAAGTTTTTGGCAAAGACATTTGTTCCGTTTGTCTGCAACCATCTATAAAAAAAAATGCTTTAAAAAAAAAGAATGCAGAAGAGTCATGTATTGGTTAAATCCTTTGCAACAAAGAGCTGTTTAGGTTTCATTGAAGACTGAAAGGTACATGTTTTGGGAGAGGAAGTAAAGCAACTTTGTTCAGTTAATTTTAACAAGCAAGCCAAGATCACCACTTCTCCACCGCCATGTTTAAATGTGCTTATACATCCACTAGACACCATTCACGCTGTTTTGGGGCCATTTTAGATGTATTGTAGATGTATGAATTATTATTATTTAGCAGGGTTATGTCTTTGTACCTTTCTTAGATCCAAAGAAACAATACTGTGATTCAAAAACTAAGAATGACTAACATTTCTGACCAATAGAGGACTTCACCTGTCAGTTAAGAAGTTTTTTAGTTGGCTTAAATTAGCAGCATTTGTTTATTATCTGTCTTCTTATTTCATAATGAAGCACTCAAAGGTCTCCTTGGTTCTTTGTGCATTAAATATGCTTTTTGGCCAATGTTTACTTATCAAAAAGCAGAAAGCCATAGTTATGCATCTTTCTCCAATATGTTGCCTGGCTCACCTTTGTACTTTACCTTTCTACCAGCAAATAAATATTATTTCAATCCATTGAAACTATGGGAAATCCGTTTAATTTTGCATTGTAGTTATTCAGTTTATATTTAGTTTAACAATGGAGAATATGTTTATAAAAATGCAAATATCTCAACTATAATTTCATCAACATAATTTAATTCTTTGTGATTCAATCAAAACTTTATATTTCATTCAGTTTCTATTGATTGGGCTTCTGAACACTGTTTATATCAGCCTATTCTGACATCTGACCGCCTCTTGGTGACCTCCTGCTGCAAAACAGTTTTTAATAGTTTGATATTGAGTATTATTTGGAGATTATGGAAAATCTTTCTAAACAATCAATGTGGTGAAAGACATAACCCTGTCAGGTCTAATTTGAAAGATAATTTATAAGATAATTCTAAGATATCCTGCAATTAACTGCATTATTTAAGACTTGGAAAAAGTCTGTTTAAACAAAAAAGTGAGTTTAGACCAAAAATGCAAAGGCAAAGAGATCTTGTCGAGCTGAGATAAGTTTAGCATAAAAGCACTTACATTTTTACCATAACTGTAAGAGGTGCTACATAAATAAAACTTAATCAACTAAAACAAATCTAAAAGAGAGAGAGAATGCAGAATGTTTAAATTAATTAATTCCACTTTTAGTTATCATCCAGATCAAAAGATGTTTTCTCATGAAATCTTATGTACTTTAAAATGAATTAATAGGTGCGTTTTTTCCCCCTCATCTCTTTGCAACAGAAAACCCATCAGGGGCTCGTCTGATGTGGTCCTTCCAAAGAAAGATATGTGGCAGAGGATGGTCTTTGTCTCTGAGAGGGGGAGCAGCTCTGAAGTTCTGATGTCAGAATAGTGGAGGATGAGGAGGATGTGACAGATGCTGGGTGCGATGATTGATACCTGCATCCATTGACAACAAAACCAATTTTAGCTGCAACTCCGACATCAATACAATATGGTTTAATAGTTTTAAAGACGTGTAAAGGAGTTATAACAATTGAAAAGTAAAACATTTTTAGCTATCCTGTGTGTTATTATTTTAAAAAGGGCCATATAAGTATTTAAAATGAAATATTTATGTGTTATTCTCTTACCAGGACTGGGATTTCCTGACCCGCAAAGATGAAGCACCTCTTGCGTGCACGTTTAGTGATAGATCCGGCATCAGCCTGGGGGTGAAGGCTCTCTCTAAGCATTCACCGTTTAAGTTCAGAGTGAACATGGTTGGCGGGGACATATCCAACTCCAACAGCATAATATTTTCTGCCTGTAAGAAGAGATAATAAACTTGTTATAAAAGTAGAGTCCTTTACAATTCAAATGGTCTTCAATCATGTTGAGGTACAGGATAATGGTCAATTACCTGAATTATTTAAACTGTCTTGCAAACATTTCCCTTAGACCTTTTAACATCTTATCACATTACAACTGCAGACCTCAGTATTTAGGGATTTATGATACGCACAGATAACTAAGAAGTGCAAAGAAAACTCTGGATGGATTGAAAAGTGTGGCATGCATTTGTATTCTGACCTCTTGAGTCAATACGTTGCAAGGCCACCTTTGAGTTTAATGATGCTGTAAGTTTTCTTTATATCTTTATCAACATTAAACATCCCAAGACAAGTTTTATGCTTGAGATATAGCTATTGTGGAGTACAAAATGTTGAGGTATGTCTGTTCTTGGCCTCACAGGCTCCAAACGAAGGTCATGAGAGATAAGAATGAGTTCACACAGCCTCCTTCATGGCATGAACAGGAGGACTGCTGTTTTGAGAAGATCAATATGGCCAGTGAAATTTATATGAACCTAACAGGAAAAGTTCAAGATGAACTGAAGTTGTCTTCCTCCAGATGTTTAAGTGTGAGAAAGTTCTTTGTGCAGGGGGGGGATGGTTCCATGGGAGAGAGAGAGTGTTGGGATTTTGTAAGGTATAAATTAGGGATGCACGATATTGGGATTTTGGCCGATATCCGATATGCCGATATTTTAAAACTCATGTAGCCGATAACCGATATCGATACCGATGTTAAAGCTGGACAAAAATAAGTAGTCATTGAAAATAGCAGTTTTGTTATCCATTTCTGACACTTTGAAAAATAATATACTCAAATATATTTTCATATGCTGATATCAAATTGATTTTTTAAAACGCGGTATCGATCTATTTTACTTTCAAAATCTCGTGAAATTTCATCGTTATAAAACTCGTGATATTTTGCAAATTCTTGTGAGATTTTGTTAGTAAAATAGATCGATACCGCGTCAATATATCATCATATAAAAATATGGCAACATTTCGTGAATTTTCGGGGGATTTCGTAGCATAACGATGACATATAGCAATATTTCATTAGTAAAAGAGATTGATATGGTGTTTTTAAATGGCAATATATCAGCATATGAAGATATTGGGATATTTTAATGTATCAATATTTTTTCCCTCGTCTTTAGAAGTTTTTAAGTAAAAAAGAAGTTTTTGAGGAAGAAGAAGAAGTAGTATTTTATTTTTTTTTAGACTTTAGAAACTCAGAAGCTGATCAAATATCGGGTTAAATATCGGTGGGGTGGCCGATGTCCGATATTCAGTTTTAAAGGTACACTATGCAACCGGTGTTGATTTTCCAGTGAGGCTCCCTCCAGAGGGCGAAAGTAAAAGTGCACTGTCGTAAATATGCTCAGCTGTTCTCCTGGTTTCTCCGTCAAGCCAGGCGCGGTTGTTTTGAGCTTAGCAGCGAATGACTAACGCTGCGTTCACACTGGATGTAGCTGGCGCGACAGAAGCAGCGAGTTTACATGCAAAGGTCCCGCGGCGCGTTTTGAGCTGCAGGCGCAGCACGTCTGAGCGGCTGCAGCAGCGCGTCGGGTGCGTTTACCGCAGGGAGAGAGACACAGCGCTGATGATCACTGCTCTTAAACAGTTTATTGACGCCTAAATTAACTTAAAATGCAGAAATCTGCCGGCAGAATATGCAGTTTGGATTATTTAGATGAAAAACACCTACCAGCTGCCGCGGTGAACCGCTGCTGAGGAAGGGATCCATACTGTCGGCGCCCCGCTGGTATGTGGGGGTCTGAGCGGCTCCGACAGAAAAAATATTGAAGGCAGGATAATAATCTGAATGAACTGACTGCACTGATTACGTTTTCAGGTGTATTTTCTCACTTAAAAACATATTAAAACTACTTTATTCCCACTGATCACAGCAAATATAGCTGCAAGGCAGAGAAAGGATAGTGAAGCTCAGCCCAACGCGCGTCAGACACACTTTTGCAGCCAGAGCAGCAAAGCTGCTTCAGCCACGCGTCAGAACTAACTGGTACAAGCAGCAAAAATGAAGCAGCAGATGCGATTTTGCTGCTTTTGCTGCGTGAACGTAGCATAACTGCACAAAGATCGCCACTGTGCTAGCAACGAGAATGCTTTTAACTGGGGGTGTAGCAGTTCTCGCCGTAAAGCAAGACTGACTCTCACGAGACTTCTGAGCCTGTGGGTGCGGGTCGGTGCTCCTGCAGTTGCAAGTGCAGTATTTCCCCCACAGACCACCAGGGCGGCCGAGAATACCTTTGTTCAACCTGAAATGACTCATTTAGTCATCCATAACGTTATGGAACACATTAATTAACTGAAAAATGTTGCATAGTGTCCCTTTAAGGCCGATACCGGTAGGGGGGCGATTATATCGTGCATCCCTAGTATAAATGCATGTACTGAGCTTGCCTCATTTAGAGCTCTATCTGTCCGTCTGAGGAAGTTAAATAAATTTGATCAATCTCTTGCAACAGTCTCAGTTTCTCCTCAACTTCACACTATATATGAGTCACTCTGCATGAATGGTAAATTAATATTGGTTTTTATCTGTTGCTACCATAACTGAGTTTAACTAAGTCCCAGACTTTGAGAGAGCCCATTCAACCACATGGCTATACCTCGATATAAGTCATTCAACTGAAGCTCTAGTTGTTCTAGTTCTAGTCTTTAAAGTTGTTTTCTTTTTGAAAGGTGAACTTACTGTCCCAATCTCATTTATCTATGCCCATCTTTGTCAGGACTCCTGTCTGTGTGTTTGTGTTTCTGTGTTTGTCTCCCTTCCTCCACCAGGAGGCGCCTGGTTCTGGTCCGCCTCCTCATACACCCGCTGATGGTTTCCTCGTTAACGAAGTGTTCTTAAACTGCTGACTGCCACTACCTCGACGCCAGAGTGTTTGCCAGTTTTGCGTACTCTAGCCAAGCTGAGTTTTGCTGAGTCAAACTGAGTTCTTGTCAACCTGAGTTTTAACATTGTTTTTGTCTTTGCCTCTCGGCAGGAAGTCATCCTGCAAACTGGATTTTTCGGACCTTCTCTCCCTGGAAGGATCAACAGAGCCTCAAGCTGAGCTGGGGTTACAAACAGGAGGTTTGGACCCACTTTCCCCAATAGATTGTTTGCGCTTCACACTGAGAAAGGGATTCATATCCACTACGACCCGTTCAAGTACCGCAGGAAATCTGAGTGGCAGTCAGCTTCTCCGTTCACCTACAAACAACTGCATTCTGGGTAAATCCTGTTCCGCCCTCCAGAATCAGATAAACACTGGAACTACAGCATACAGACTGGAGTCAAACATTCAACAACTTCTCTGGAAACGTGAGTCAGCAACTAAATCCTCTTCTCCAAGTTCACAAACCAATTTTCCCACTGAGCCTGAACTAATCGCTGTGTCTTCCCCTCACTTTTCAGTTCCAGTTGAGCAGTGTTCAGAGCAACACTTCTCTCAGCATTATCTCTTCAATAAAACCTGTTAAACCTTTTCTCCTGGTCTCCCTGTTTGGTCTTCTGCATTTGGGTCTGAACTTTAGTAAAATCATGACAATCCTCCCATCCAATTAGTCAAATTTCTTTCTTCTTGCTGGGGAAAACAATCCCCACAGCATGATGCTACCACCATAATGTTTTGCTGTGAGGATTCCGTGTTGAGGCTACATTTTATTTCAATAAACAAACGTTCTGAAAGCAGTTTGTTGGACTGGAATCCATTACGATGCATCACCACAATGTAGGCAGAAAACAAACCTACATTTTCACGGCTAAAATCACCTTTATATGTCTTAAACAAGGCTACATGATATTAGAAATAGACTCACTGGATTGCTCCTTCTGGCCTTGTGTTGTACTGTCTGAGCACTGACCTGGTATCTAAACGGGGTCCTGGTAGCGGTGGCAACGGCCATCTGTGCATATTGGCTGATTGGCCTCTTGTATCCCACAGCGGAAAGAGGCCTTCTCTTGACCAGAGTGGATGTGCTGGAAAAAATACATTAGACAGGATGGCCTAGATTTAAATAAATATACTTTGGAAACAAAAGAGAACTTAATGTTGTCATCATGGAACTCTGATTGTGAAAAATTAGCAACCAGTTGGTGTTTTTGCAAATACCTTGTGAATTTAAAGATACAATTTATGCTGAAAATGTAAAACTGAAACTGTCTTATGTTTTCAGGAGATATATTACACTGCTTTTTTAGGAGGATAAATTGGCTCGTTAGGGCGCTCCTAACGAGCTGCATTTTTCTAACTAACCTTTGCCCTCATTTTACCATTTGGAGGCCCATTGATTCGCAGATCCACTGACCCTGTCGCCATAGCGTTATTCTGGCAATAGATGGTACTCTGCTTATTCAGACTTCGATCATACTAGGTAATACACATCTACACCCTACATTATTCAGTGCTCACGTGCAAATAGTTCATGATGAAGATGATGTGAAATTGATTTACTGACCTGTCTGAAGGAATAACTGGTTGCAACCACCACTGATCCTCCTCACTGTCAAACTGCAGCCGGTTCATAATTTTGTTCTTTTCCTCAGGAGGAATAAAATTCTCAATCAGGAGATATCTGCAAAATGCAATATAAAAGTTCACTTAAACGTCTAAATTGTTTAAAGCATCTAAAAAAATACAAATAAACAAACCACCAAAAAAATAAAATAAAAAATTGAACACCAGGGCTCAACATTTCATAGAAGTATGTATTATAGATGGTTATATAAATGTAATTATGCAAATGCAGTCTTTAAAATAAAGATGGATATTTGAAAGACAAAGAGTCTAATCTTAATGCAAACAAATTGAGTTATTGCAATAAAAAATGTTTTATAACTCAGACATTAATTAGAGCATCTTAAAGGGATTTTCTAAGGTAAGATCTCATTTAATTATATTATATAGCTAACTTACCTGCAGAGCATAACTCAAAGTGTATTTATTTATTGTAAATTCACATAAAGTTGAAAATGAAGATGGGTTAAACAGAAAAGGGGATTTTTATTGTATTATGCAACTTCAAACTCAAAAAGCAAAATAAATGTGTCAGAAGTAAAAGTATCATATTGTTTTTATCAAATGCAAATTGATTCATTTTATGCTACATTACATTTCTTCCAGGATGTCTTGTAGCTCATGAGTAGAATTCATTTGGGGACATCGGTCCAGTCCATGATTCTATAACATGCTGACCCAGACTGAAAGAAACCCTTCAGAGACTCAGAGTTGGAGTTACTTAGATGACTAGGAAGTGACTCCCTTGGCTTCTGATGGTGAATAAGTATATTAAACAAATTCCGATGCATTTACTGATAACCGAATTATAATTTGAAAATCCAAACTAATTCGGATTTTCTGCAAGACTGGATTTTGTGTTATATTTGTGTTATATATATATATGCAGCCCTAATGTGTGTGTATATATATATATATATATATATATATATATATATATATATATATATATACTAACGATTGTTTTAATCTGTCAATTATTTTTTTTATTAATGGATTAATAATCAGATAGCCAAAGGTTCCTTAAAGAAGACTTTTTACAAAATTAAACCAGGTGTAACTAAAACTTTTCAACTCGAGGAGTTCTGGATAGAACATCTTGACAGAAAAAAGTTTTTTATTATTTTAAATGCTAAATATTTATAGATTTTTAAAAAAAAAATGTATATAATTACTGCTCTACGTAAATTGCTTTGGCAGTTAAAGGCATGTTTTAGAAGTCTCTATACTCTAGTTATCGATTAATCGATTACTAAAATAGTTGACCATTATTTCAATAATCAACTAATCGCGATTAATATCAAGAAAAAAAAAAGGTTTAAGAGGTTGCAATACCTTTTCAAGATTCTCATTACTTACTTGTACTTGAGCTCTCTGGTTAGCTCTTCTTGCGTTTCTTCAAGTTCCTGTCTGGTTGTGACATGTTCATCAAAGACATCTTTCATCTCTCCCCTCAGCAGCTGGAGCTTAGCATACAACTGCAAACAATAACCAGCAAATTATACTTATCATCAGGCAAAACAAACATGATGCACATCTGAACTGAGTTCCGCCATAACAGGTGTTTTAATGCCTATTTCTATAAAAATAAACAGTAACTTCTTTAGAGATTATGCCACCAGGGTGCTAGTGAAATGAGTCACCCCACCCTCCTCAGCTTCTTTGTCTTATGTTCCACCTCCTGCTGCAGGGAGGAGAACGTCTCTTTGATTTCTAAGGTCTCCTCATCTTGTAACATCATCTGCTGCTGGATTTCTCTCTCTCTTCTTATCTGCGAGCCAAGAAATTCAAATTAGATTGAAACCTTTAATTTAATTCAAAACAACAAAAAAAAGGGCTTCAACAAAAGGCTTAATGTAACTTTTTTCATTTTTGCAATTTTCACCTGTTCAGCGATTTCCTGTCTTTTCTGCTCCAGCATTTTCTGCTGCTCATTAGTGTGATCAATTATAGTCTTTCCACCAACCAACAGTTTGCTCTCCATAGTCTGTGAACAAAGACACAATAAATTATTCAGGCCGGTTCTTTTGTTTAACTGGCGTCTCATTTATCATGCTTAATAAACCACCTTGTATTTCTCTATGATCTTCTCCACGGCATCTTGATCCCACTGCATGTCCATCAGACTCCTTCTATTAAGATTTAGGTTCTTCAGTTTTTCGCTGCTTCCCTGGCAGGTCAGGAAATTTGCACTGTCACCTCCCTCAATCAGGCAACACCTCCCACCTTCTGCCTCCTCCGCCGTCTTCCATACATCTCCATCCTTCTCGCACAGGATCTCCTCCTCCATACCAGCCATGGTTTTGCTCAGTCTCTTACTGTCTCTCCTCCTCTTCCTCCTCTCTTTCGCCAGTATCCCTCGCTCCTCTAGCTGAGCTTTCAGGCGTGCAATCTCCTGCTGGAATTCCCTTAGAAGTGCATCTTTGGGGTCCTCATTAATCCGAGGTTTGTTCTTTATCTTCTTGGCTCTGCTGGCGTACCTCAGGGTTGCCAGGGTTTCGTCGAAGTTCTTGTGAGCTGGCCCCACTGTTGCAATCATGACAGTCTTAGCGTTGCCGCCCAGAGAGTCCTGCAGCAGGCGGGTCAGCTTGGAGTCTCTGTACGGGACGTGGGTGCTCTTCCCGTCCACCAGTGCTGAAATGACGTTCCCCAACGCGGAGAGGGACAGGTTGATCTTAGCCGCCTCCTTCAGGCGCTTCCCCTTTGCACCCGTCTTGCTCTGCCGCTCGCTTCCAGCCAGATCCACCATGTTCAGCTTCCCAACGCGTATGTGGTCCTCACCATCTGGACCTCTTTCGCTGCACTCTACGGTCACCAGGAAAATGGCGTGGGACCTGGAGCTGCGCTCGTTCATGTTGGTGAATCCCACAGATCTGGACTGGTTTCCAATGTTCATCACATGCTCGATCTCAGTGGCATTCTTTGTCACCACTGAGGACAAGTCTTTCACGTAAATCCCGCAGTCGGGACTCTCTTTGAGCTCTAGCTTCTTGTTGTTATCTTTGCACAGAAGATCTCTGATCTCCTCCTGGTAGATCTCAAGATAAGAAGACCTCACTAGATACTTCTGGTTCTGGCTTCTGGATATCAGGGTGAAAATGTGCTCGAATGAATTGGGGATGACGCCCCTCTTCTCCGGGTCCTTTGACAGCCCCTGCATGGTGTGTGTTTTCCCTGTCCCAGTTTGTCCATAAGCAAATATGGTGCCATTAAAGCCATGGAGCACAGACTCCACCAAAGGTCTCACAGCATCGTCATAAATGTCCCTTTGCTTTGAGTTCCAGCCATACACCGAGTCAAAGGTGAAGACTTTCATGGGCTCATCAGGTGGCGCCTTTGGGTTCCTGATGGTGATCTGCCCCAGTTTGTCATCCACCTCCAGGATGTTCTCACATCCTGCCGTCTCCTCCCTCCTGTTAAACGGCCTGCAGCGGACCACCACCCTCACCGCCTCGCACTGTTTCCCTGCAGACATGCTTTTCTATCATTCAGCCGTCGGTCACTGATATCCTCACCCGGTTAGGAGGCCATTCCGAGCTGAGTCACTTCCATGCAGGTGCGCCAGCGATGACAGCAGCAGGACCAGAGAGGCGCGCCCCGTTTCAGTCAATGCGCGCCGCTTCTCAGCGCCTCCGCTGCTTCCTTTCAGTCCACAGCATCTTTCCGGGAAGGAGGCGATGGAAGAAGATACAGCAGGATGATGCTGCTGATGCTGAGAGAAAAACACCGACCCAGCCCACACAGCGGCCCCCGGTACACACCCTGCTCTGCGGACAATGGAGATCAGACATGTGACCTGCGCAGCGAATTGGATCACAGCTCAATTTCCTCACGATCACATGGCGACTACACCTTTAGGAGAATAACAACAACAAGATCCTTATTAATAACCAAACTCTTTATTTTGTCCCTCTATAAACTGTGTGAAGAAGTGCATTAAGTTATGTAGTTATGTCTAGATAAATTAAAATCATTAAAATTTAACAAAACATTTATTTGAGGAATTTTATTTTTTTACAATCGTTACAAAGTACAGTATATAGGCCTACCTCTTTACATATTTTATCTATTTTTTGCTTCTACGTCTTACAGATGAAATTCGTTGTGATTTGAAATGTATATATATATAGCTATTTATTTAAATAATTGCATTCAAAACATGTCAACCCAAGGCACTTTACAGTTCAACCAGATCATCCAGTTAGATTGATTAAAAGTTTTCTGGCTGAAGGAAAACCAGTTGATTTCATCGACTCATTGACTCTAAGGCAATCCCTCACACTAAGCATGCTTGTAGCGACAGTGGAGAGGAAAAACTCCCTTTTAACAGGAAGAAACCTCCAGCAGAACCAGGCTCAGTGTGAGCGGCCATCAGCTGAGGAGGACTGGGGTTCAAGGAGACAGAAGCAGAGATACAACAGGCAACTGTAAAAGGCGGCGCCATCCAGGAAACACACAGCGAAGCAGACGAGCTCCCATGTCATGAAGAGAGCACATCCAGCCAGTCACAGTCAGAGAAACAGGACTACACCTTGGTTTATAGATGTTCGATCTCAAACCAAGGTGTTGAAATAAAAACAACGTATGTATATATATACACTACCGTTCAAAAGTTTGGGGTCACATTGAAATGTCCTTATTTTTTAAGGAAAAGCACTGTACTTTTCAATGAAGATAACTTTAAACTAGTCTTAACTTTAAAGAAATACCCTCTATACATTGCTAATGTGGTAAATGACTATTCTAGCTGCAAATGTCTGGTTTTTGGTGCAATATCTACATAGGTGTATAGAGCCCCATTGGTACAATGTGTTTGCTCATTGGCTTCGAAGGCTAATTGATGATTAGAAAACCCTTGTGCAATCATGTTCACACATCTGAAAACAGTTTAGCTCGTTATAGAAGCTACAAAACTGACCTTCCTTTGAGCAGATTGAGTTTCTGGAGCATCACATTTGTGGGGTCAATTTTAAACAAAAAAGAGAACTTTCATCTGAAACTCGACAGTCTATTCTTGTTCTTAGAAATGAAGGCTATCCCATGCGAGAAATTGCTACGAAATTGAAGATTTCCTACAACGGTGTGTACTGTATATTTATTCATTTATTTTTACAGTACATGAAGAACTACTGAAATTATTTTCAGATTACACTTAGATTAATTAATTCCGCAGGGGAAAAGGAATTACTGTAGGGTTAGGATTAGGATTCACTTGGTGATAACAGCCTACTGAAGGCATTCTGATAACCACTAATAACCACCATGCATGCATGCTTATTGCTAAGAGTCTGCTGGCTTGAAGCGCTATACTGAGCTGACAACACCCTGGGCCTCCTCATTCTAAATAATTTTTTTCAGACTTATGTAAAATTTGAAGACTTTTGAATTAAAATGACAGTTAAAATTTACAAAAATAAACACTGGTATGCAAGTGTGTATACACCATCAAATGTCACCCAAATTTTAAGATTTTATTAAATTACAAATTCCAATTTACTTTTTTTTTTTTTTAAACACTGCATTATAAAAATATGCATCATATAAGATTTAGTAGTTGGTTTTTTTTTTATGAACAGTATGCTGACAGGAAAGGGGCAACTGCAGAGTCTGATTGATATGGAAGCAGATGTAAGCAACCATTTTCTTCTTATATTCTAGTCCTAACAGTTCTTTGCTAGAGTAGGCTAAACATTTCTCACCATTTTCTAAAATTCCAACCAGATACTTCAGTTTATTTGGATTGTATGTGATAAACCAACAATAATTAGCTCATTATTGCAAACATGAAGCAAATGTTTTTCTTGATTTAATTTGTTGCAACCCTACAGCTCTTTGAATTGCTTTGCCACTAAAATCTGCTATAGAATAAACTTACCTTACCATATAAGGCTATAAAATACTTGTGGCGTAGACCTTGCAGCAGGTCGACCAACCTAAATGTTAAGACCCAAACAAACTTCTTTTTTGGGGGGGTTTATGGCACTAGCGGCTTGAGCTTTTTGGACAGTAGGCTGACAAGAAAGTAGGCATGAGAGAGGGGGAGTGACATGCGGGAAAGGACCACAGGCATGATTTGAACCCAGGTCGCCTGCATCAAGGAGTAAACCTCCATACATGGGTCGTGTGCCCTAACCACTGCACCACCAAACCAATAGGTGTGTTACAATTATTTTAAAACTGAATGAATGAGAATTTATGTTATAAATTACAGACATCTTAACATTTGGACGAAATATTTCTTTTTCTATATAAGTATAGTCCATTTCAACTGAATTACTAAAACATTTCCCATGTTTAGTTTTAAAATATTTCAATTTAAGATCCTGAAGCCCCCTGTAAAGATCTCTGCATCATTAATGGCCATTCTCAGGTCTTAGTAATTTATAAAATACATGGAATTGTTGGCATCATCACAGCTTGTAATGTTCAAATTATAAAATGTAATTAAAGACAATCTGTTTTGCAAGTAGCCTTTAATTCATCCCTAGATCAAAGAAAAGCTTTTACTTCTTTTACTTCTGTACCCAAAGCAACCATGTTTAGGTTTTAGTTAGAAATCTTCCATAGAAAAGCAAAAATTAATCAACCTTTTTATTGAAGTTTCACATTTACATTTTTCTCCATACCAAGCAAGGCAAACCCTTAATGTACAAAGAAATCAAGACACTTGCTGAACCATGATGTATCTTAACATTCATTGTGTTAAAAGTTATTTGGCAGCAGAAAAAATGTCTTTACAGATGCAATGTGTAAATAAGTCATGTCAACACACCCTTTATCTATACATCAAGTGAACATTCATGTAAAAAAAATTAAAACAGCTTTCCACCTGCACACACTTGCCAGTTTATTAGGTACAACACCTGAAATAAAACTGTTTGTATTATTTCACCTCTGTCCATACAGTCTAGTGCTGAATCAAGCTCATGATCATTTTCAAAGCTTTAAAAGCTGCTCCTCATTGTTAAAAATCAGTGAGCACAGGTCAGGTACTGCAATATAAACTCCAGAAATGATCATTAACTTTAATTTTCCCCCTTTTAAGAAAAAAATTTAATAAATCAGCACTAATTACCCATCAGACAGCTCCACTTGAGGTTATTTGCACCTGATAAACGGTCAACGTGTACAGTCAGCATGTTCACCCTCCCCATTAATCGATGTTAGGCACATGTTTAGTGACAAACTTGAGTTTATTAGGAGCTACTGGCAGCACCGGCGAGTCGGTCACTTGTGAAATTTCTTGCTGGAATCTTTAGCGTGATCCAGTAGGAGTTGGCATGGAGTGAACTGGTTCCCGTATACAGCTTCAAATTTCCTCATCTTCTCCACAAGTTTGTCGGCGCCGAAACTGTCTACGAAGCGGAAAGGTCCTGGAGGTAATAAACAAAGAGGCATGTTAAAAAGTGGTGAGAAGGGACGAATCTTATCATGACTTTCACCGACAATGCAGGCTAACTGACCTCCGAGGTAGGGGGGGAATCCCAGCCCAAACACGGCCCCGATGTCTCCTTCCAACGGGTTGTTCAGGACGCCCTCTTGCAGACACAGCACCGCCTCGTTGACGAATCGAGAAACCAGCCTGTACTGCACATCGGAGTCTGATGAACTGCAAGATATTCACAAGAAAGACAATCTGAATCAGCAAAGAATAACGAAACATTGAATTAACATTAAAGTTAAAGTCCCTACAGAGAATATCTGGAGGTTAAGTAGTAAAGAGCTACTGATCTTATTTAGACAGCGGTATAGAACCTCAAACACTTTACATAATAATAGCAGTAAGTACAGTTTAACAGAGATTTAAATATATACACACACCCCTATGATACCTCTAATTGGGTTGTGGATAAACTGCACTTTTTGGAGCCATAAAAATGTTTCAGCTGAATTCTGCCTGGATGTTTAGTTACTCTAATTGAGCGATTCAACCATTAGTCTGTTTCATAGCAAAGGACAGTTTTAAACACAGCCAAAAAACTTTTAACAGGCCGGCTTTATCTGTTCCTAAAAAAAAAAAAAAAAGAGGTTGGATGTTTGAGAGCATCACTCTGATGGTAACATGTAGTTTTCCCATTAGGGCTGCAATTAACGATTATTTTAAAAGTGATTAATCTGTCGATTAATCAATTAATGAAAAGATACTAATAGGTTCCTTAAAGTAGATTTTTTACAAAATCAAACCAGGTGAAACTAAAACAATTCCACTGGATATTGACAGATGAAAAAGCTTTTGTATCTTAAATGCAAAATGTTTATATATTCTTTTTATAATTTTGGTATAATTGCTGCTCAAGGGTTGGTTGATCTGTCACTCAAGTTGATGATTAATGGATTAGTAAATTAGTTGACAATTATTACAATGATGGATTAATTGTTTCGGCCGCAGTTCCCTTCCAGCCAAATTGTCACCTTTGACATGGAAACTTGGTGATAATGATCAGGAAAAATCAAGTAACAGTTAAATATACACAACTAGTGATTAGGGTGAGACGACAGAGTATTAAATATGATGGTTCCCATGTTCACAAAAGTAAAAAAACCACCAATTTCACGTTAAGTTGAGTGGAACTAAATCAGATATAATAGAGAATGTTGGTAAGTGTGAAAATAAACTGATTCTGATATGAGACCAATAAAATAATGATAGTATCTCTAAACCCTTAACTTATATTTTTAATCTATCATTTGAAACGGGGACCTTTCCAAACAATATGAAAATGGCAAAAATACTACATCTGTTAAAGAATGGAAACAAACATTCTTGCTACTTAGAGGACAGTTTCTCTGCTACACTTTTTTTAACAAGACATTTGAAAACATAATTAATAAAAAAGGTTTCAAGTTAGAAAGGTCAACATCTATGGCAATAATTGATGCAGTAGAAGAAATTACAAATAATCTAGATGGAAAAAAATATGCATCAGGAATATTAATTGACTTGAAGAAAGCTTTTTATACTATAAATCATGATATTTTACTCAAAAAAACTGGGAAGATACGGTATTAGTGAAGCGGCCTTCAGTTGGATACAAAGCTATTTAGCAGAGAGACAGCAATATCTGAAGATGGGTATGTTCGAATCGGGATATTTGGGTATTGCTTGTGGAGTCCCACAGAGATCTATATTGGGCCCAAACTTGTTTAATTTACACATGACATATTTAATATACCCAAACTACTAAACCTAATCCTTTTTGCGGATGACACCAAAGTTAAATGATTGTCTCAGTGATTTGATATTTAATATAAATAATGAACTATTTAAATTGGAATACGGATGAATAATAACTTATCCCTTAATATACATACAATTTAAATATCATTCTTCAGAAAAAAAGAAGAGATAGACTAAGAAATAAATACTGACAGTGTTGTGATAGAGCCTGTGTCAGACAAAAGAACTTCAGCTGTTTTTTTAAAATAAAAGTTTAACTGAATCTAGGGCTGCAACTAACGATTATTTTAAAAATCGATGAATCGGCCGATTATTTTTTCGATTAATTGAT
>NW_015151029.1:278381-280957 GCF_000732505.1 Cyprinodon variegatus | reverse complement strand
AAATGTCCCGGCCGCAACAACGCTTTTATTGGCTCCGCTATTGGGACGGAACCAATAATGGCGAGCTGTTATTCTTTTTCAAATAAAAAAAAAAAAAACATCAATTTTAACGTTTTTTTTAGATTAAAAAAAAAAATCGTAATAAAAATAATCCTATTTATGATTTTTTTTTTTATAAATAAGGCCAACGAAAGACTGATTTAAGACATTTTAATACCAATTAAGGCCTTAGTTTTATTTTGAAGAATTCAATGCCTTTTAAGACTTTTTAAGGACCTGCGGGAACCCTGTTGTAAAGTGATCGAAGCATAGATAGATAAACAGAAAATATTAAAAAGGGATATAGCTGGATACAGCCTTTAAATTTTGGACAAATACTTTCTGATTCATTTTTTAAAGCTTGCTTATTTCAAATTTTCATCCTGCTTAATGATACTTTAGTGAACACAAATGACACATTGTTTTTAAGTAATATTTTAGCAGAACCCTGGACCTCACCCCAACAACTATGATGACTTTGCCCTGCTTCAGGCCGACCGCCACAGCCGAGGCTGTAGTGTCCTTCGACGTCTTATCAGTGGTTATGATCTCAAGGAGCTGCATCTTGTCCACTGGAGAAAAGTAGTGCATTCCAATAACCTGAGGGTGGAGAGAACTAGTCATCTTGCAATGTTGTGAATAAAACAATTGCTTATTTATGTAAAACAAACCCAAAGTCAAACCTTGTCTGGTCTCTTGCTAGCAGCAGCAATGTCCTTGATGGGAAGAGCAGATGTGTTGCTTGCAAATATACAGTGAGGAGGGACCACCTGTAGACAAATGTGGATGAGATCAAATGTTTTGTTGCTCGATTAAATTTATAAAATGAAGAGTAAAAGCTTAGTGACAGACTTACAGCTTCGACTTCTTTCAGGACGGCATGCTTGATTTTGATATCTTCAAACACAGCTTCAATGACCATGTCAGCCTTTTCAAAACCCTTGTAATCTAGCTGGCCGGTCAAGTTGGACAGTATGGAGTCCCTCTGGAAGGATGTGATGCTCTTCTTTTTGGTTTTGTCATTAAGGCTATTTAAAAAGAAAAGGAATAAAGGCTTTAGAACAACAACATTCAAGATCATTTCATTGCAGCATAAACCAGATGTGTCATCTGACATGAAGTTACAGACCCTTTGTAAACCTGCTGCTCTCCTCTGGACAAACCTTCCACAGTGGTGTCCTTAAGGATGGTATGGATGCCTTTGTCCACAGTCACCTGGGCGACACCCGCTCCCATTAGCCCTGCTCCCAAAATGGCAAGAGTTCTGGGAAAAAGAAAAACAAACAAACAGAAAACAAGTGAGCTGATAACTGTCGCAGACAATGCATCAAACCAAAGCACAAAAAACGCTTACTTCACTTCTCTCTCTGGGGTTCCAAATCGATTCTTCTTGCATGCTACTTGACCGTGATACAGACCAATTAGGGCGGCCGATTCTGAAGTTTTCGCCAACTGGCCGAAATTCTGTATAAAAAAAAAAAATCTAACGATCAGCAAACAAAGATGTAAGCGCTATAGGTGCCAGGAAGCGAGGAAAATAAACTTTACCTGAGACTCTGCCAAGTATCCAGCAATTGGGCCCTGTTCCACCCCCGTCTTCACACACTGAAAAGAAATTAAGAAATCAGTTTTAGAACACAAACTAATAAGAGATATATATTTATTTTAAGTATTTATGATCTCAAGGACATGCTCTCTCATTTGTAATTTGGATATTTTTTGCAGCAAAAAAAAACCCATTACATTTCTTATACTAATGTATATTTTACATCAAGGTCTGTCTTGTAAAGCATCATCTTTGCTCAAATACAGGAGCCTCCTGCCCCTTATCTGAGCTTATTTTGTGCATATTTTCGTTAGTCATCAAGCTGCTATCGAAACGCAATAAATGGAGTAAAGCCACCTGTAATCATGGTACCATAAATATATGTGCATTCAACCTATAGAAAGAAAAAGAGAGAAAGAGAACTTCTCCACATCTAGGTAATGGACGCAGAGACAACATGTCTACTGCACTGTCCCTTTTATAACTGTTCATACTACACTGTTTAAAAAAATTAAAGGAACACTTTGAAAACACATCAGATCTCAATGGGGGAAAAAAAAATCATGCTGTTCATTTCTACTGATATGGACTGGGTGATGTGTTAGGAACAAAAGGATTCCACATCATTTCATGGAAATGATCAACCTACAGAGGGCTGAATTAAAAACATCCCAAACATTACAGTGAAAAAATGAAGAAGCAGGCTAGTCCATTCTGCTGAAATTTCATTGCAGCAACTCAAAATGGTATTCAGTCACTTGTATGGCCCCCACGTGCGTGTATGCATGCCTGACAACGTCGGGGCATGCTCCTAAAGAGACATCGGATGGCGTCCTTGGATATCTCCTCCCAGACCTGGACCAGGGCATCACTGGCTCCTGGACAGTCTGAGGTGCAACCTGGCAGCGTTGGATGGATGGAAACACAATGTCCCAGAAGTGTTCTATTGGATTTAGGTCAGGCGAGCGTGGGGGGGCCAATCAATGGTACA
>NW_015151029.1:273870-276396 GCF_000732505.1 Cyprinodon variegatus | reverse complement strand
CAGCAGCCTCTGGCCGGGTCGCCTCCTCGCGGTTCACCGCGGCAGCTGGTAGGTTTTTTTCATCTAAATAATCCAAACTGCAGACAGCAGGATAATAAAAGCGAACATATTCTGTCGGCAGATTTCTGCATTTTAAGTTAATTTAGGCGTCAAACTGTTTCAGAGGAGCGATCTGTCTCTCTCTCTCTCTCTGCCAGCTCCCAGATCAGCTTCTCTGATTGGTTGATGCGGTGCGTCGAGCAGCAAAAGTTCAATCTTTCCATCTCGAGCAGCGGCGCGTTTGGGGCGCGTCAGATGGTAAATGGCATGTACTTATATAGCACCTTTATTCAAGTCAGGAGACTTGACCAAAGTGCTTTACACTACATTCATTCACCTATTCACGCACACACTCACACACAGCTGCTTAAACGCTCCCGACGTGCTGCTTCAGCTGCTCAAAACACGCTGCGGGACCTTTTGCTGTGCCTTGACGCGCGTCAACCATTGACTTTGCATGTAAACTCGCTGCTTCTGCTGCGGCCGGTGTGAACGTAGCATAAGTCATGAAAATGTTTTTTTTTTCTAGTTGCAATAGGTCTTAGACTTTCTTCAGGCTTCCTACAAAGGATCTGAATGTTCAGAAGTAGCCTGATACAGCTTGATGAAATGGACGGCACCAATATGGCAGAGACACATCTACGCTTTGAATGCATTTTTTGTTCTTAAAACGTTGAAAGAAAACAATATTTCACAACAAATAAATACTCTATAGTGCAAAAGGAAATATTTCATTATATGTGCCAATGGCCGACTATGGACTGCTTGAATACGCATAACATTGCAACTTTAAAGAAATACTGGAATCATCAGAAATTCGGAACGGTTGGTTGTACCTTTACAAATTTAGAGTTCTGGGTGTTACAGAACAAACCTTTCAAAAACAGCACTATGGCTGAGAGACATTTTATGTAGATTTATAGATTATTGCACAAAGATTTCACTTACTTCAATGATTTTCAGAGGTGCTGGATAAAGTCCTTTGCTCTGCTTCATGACTTTACCATGAACTGTTTTATAAATCTGATTCCGCACAAACTCGAAGCTCATCACATAGTCTGTAATTTCTGTTGACAGAGATGAATGACATTTATAATGAAAACCAACAGTAGTGAGCAAAGATTTAAACAGTAAATAAAGGGAAGGAAGTTACTTTGCATCATGTTTTTCTCTTTCTGAAGAGCGATCTTTTTGTTGACGATCCCTCTGGCACATTCAACAGCAACTTCTTCTAAGTACTCTATCGTTCTCTCTTCTGGACCTTTCAGTCCAGGCCCTGCAGAATGGCCAAAAACAATGTTAAAAGTAAACGCTTATAAAACACAAATCTTCGTTTAACTTTTTTGAAAAATGTGGCTGAAGTCAGAGTTATTACCTAGTGGGTCTACAAGCTGGTGAACAAGCCCCATCTTCTTGGCTTTATCTGCTTTGATGTTTCTCCCCGTTAGCATCATGTCAAAGGCGCTGGGAAGACCAACCTAAAGATTACAGAAATGGCAGATATTTGCATACTGGTAAACCAATACTAAATAAAAACTATTCAATACAGATGCAGAAATAATAAATCATATTTATTACACCAATTCTTTGTTATAGAAGTCCTTTTTTTCTTTTTTTTCCTAAGATTTAATGTGCAGCAACCTGAGCTGTCATTAGAAAACCTTTTTAAATCATTGGTTGACATTACAATTGGATCTGCTGGACCTCCGGGAAGAAGGGAAACACCAAATCTGGGTGTTCAGTAACAACTTTAGTGTTTCTTAGCCTCCATTTTCATTCTTAGTCTAGTCTATATTTGCCACTGCAGCTTCCTCGGCTTCTCTGACGTTCAGATCCGTCCTGCACTTAGATTTCTTGGGTTGACGCAAGTGAGAAGCACAAAAAAACACTAACCACAAATTAAATTTGATATTCAAAGCACTAAAGGTATGGAAGACAAAAACTATTTTTAATGGGTGTTTTGCAACACTGAAGCACTGGAACTGCCTGGAATACAAACTAAAACTATTTATCAATAGCCATTAGGGCTCGATGTTAACCATCGCCCGGAGCAAGTAGTTTTTATTGTTGGGAGAGTACAAATTTCATTGCATTTGCCCGTCGGACAATTGCAATGATCGTAAAAAAAAAAATTATTTACCCCTCAAAATTACTTTAAAATCACCGACATTCAATGAAACGACCCAGAAGCGTTGTCGGCACCATTTTTGTTGTTTTGTACACATTCTCTCGTGATTTGAAAAAGCCGGGTGATTTTCCTCCAGATGGCGTGATTTTTGTCCACCTAGCGGTAATTTTGATGTAGTTACCGAAACAACAAACAAGCTAGAAAGCGCTATCATATGGCAGTCTTCTGTACAGTGATGCAGGACATACATTAAAAAATGTTCATTACATTCTTTTCTCTTAAGACATTGAAGAGGTGCATTTAAATGTTATAGAGCTAAACATGTTAGATTGGTGACCTGTTATGTTATTATTATTGTC
>NW_015151029.1:266779-273345 GCF_000732505.1 Cyprinodon variegatus | reverse complement strand
ATATATATATAGAAAAATGAATATTAGGAACTATATTTATCAAACATTATACTGGGCAAGGAAAAATTGTTTCTGGGCAAATGAAATGTGAAAGTCACTTGCCCTTTGGGCAAGTGGTAAAAATCCTTAACGTCAACCCCTGGCCATGTTTCCATTCAACTGAAATTCTAATTTTTCAAAAGTTCAAATGTTGTGCAGTGATTCCATTTGATTTGAAGCCAATTAAGCAAGCACTGCCACGGCGTCCTACGTCGTCTTCCACAATGCGTCGTTACGCATGGCTGTAGTAAATAAGAAGTAGAGGCTGCAATCTAGCAATGACCACGGATCAGTGATGGAGGAAAGTTTAAATGAACGTATTGCTATCTGGTAAGTTGTTCTTTTGTTATCATGCCTGCTAGTAATTGTGATGCTGCTTCCAGCCATGTTTAAGTTGTAACAGGAACAATCCAGGAAGACGTGGACACAGAAGCAGCTTATCTTTCATGCGAGTAAAAGTTTGCTACGTCAGGCCTGATTCCAAAAAAGTGTTTCCATCCTCCGTTTTGCAGAATAACTCTTTTTCCACAAAAAACATAAACCACCCTTTAGCGAGCATAAAAACTTTTTTTGCGAATTTATTCGAAGTTTGCCGATTCCATCAGCTTTCCGGATGAGATATCTCAAAATGCGCATTAGAAAAAGTCGATGGAAACGCACCTACTGAGAGAGGCAGATGTTTCTTGAGCACCTCAAAGAAACCTCAATAAGGAAAATGTAGGAATTTATTAGGAAACATCGAGAAAAATATTTTCTTAAATTGGGGTTTTTGATTAGTTGATGCCTATTTCTAATTGACTAGACAAAGTATTGTAGACTAAATAAATCCTTATTATGATGTTCCAAAAACTATTTAAATCTCTACCAAGTATCTTCCCATTTGTTTTATTTATTCTAACTACATTTTGAATGCTCCATCTTTAAAAACAAAAATAAAGAAAAGGTAGAAAAAAATAAAAAAAAAATTGCGGCTCTTCTTTGTTTTTCTACCATTTACTATTTATTAAATACAGTGTATTAAATAAAACCTTCTGAAATAATAGGGTCAGCAGTAGGAGAGGGTAAGGGTAAACACGAAACAAGATTACTTTGTCCCCCACTCTCTTCAATGTCGCCTGTAATTTAAATACCTTTTTTTCCTGCCTAAGAAGCCAAATATTAAAAGTTCAAAGGCTAATTTTACTAACATCGTATTTATTCAAAAGTGCTTCATAAGAGTAAAATAAAAACAAATAAATGTATAGAGATTGTCTGAACTTTCCTGGACAAAGGTGTTTAAATATAGACCAGACAGGCTGAAGGATAACAGCTGAACACAAACACTTTAAACTACTTATGACCATCGACGCGAATAATCCTCATGCTCTCTATCTTTAAAGGTTAAAGGTTTCCGGTTCTCAACAAAGAAAACTATTAGTACTGGAATCTTTAAACATCATGTATAGTTAACAGACATTAACTTAATTGTAAGCAGATACAATTTCTAAGAAATCAATGTGTGATGCAAACTAGAAATAAGACAACATTGTTAAAGACAAACCATTTTAGGTAGTCTCTGTGTGCCTCCAGCTCCAGGTAGAAGGCCGAGCATAACCTCAGGTGTGCCAAGAACCGTCTTCTTGCTTTTTGTTGCAATTCTGTACTGACAGGCAATGGCAAACTAAAAAAGAAAAGAATAAACGATTATAAATCGATCCATTTCAGAGAACACATTTACAGTTTAAAGCACCTTTACCTCCAAGCCTCCTCCTAAACATGAACCATTGATGGCAGCAACAACTGGTTTAGGAGACTTTTCAATCCGCTCAAACATTTTCTGTCCTTCCTGGGAGAGTTTTGTTACCTCCTCTGCAGTGTTGCAGGCCTGGATCATACTGAAATGAACATGAGTGTTAATTTCAAAGCTGTATTATCAATGAACAGAATCTCTAGAAGTATCACAGGGCTAGTATTTAAATGTCATTAACCACTTCTACAATACATCAGTGACAGGATCCGGCCATCTAGGATGTAAGAATCTATAATCAATTGTTTTTTAAACAAATTTGATCGCTTTACTTTTATAGTAAAAATACAAAAATATGGAATTCCAAAAAGAGAAAAACAATCCACTGGAATTTGTTTCCAAGTTTGAAGATGTTTCACTTCCCATCCAGGAAGCTTTTTCAATTCAAATCATTTTGAAATGAATCGAAAAAGCTTCCTGGATGGGAAGCGTAACCTCTTCAAACTTGGAAACAAAGTCAAGTGGATAGTTTTAATTTTCTTTTTTATGGAATGACTACAACCCAGACGACTGAGAATCTTCACCAGCATAAATATGGAAGTGGTTTTTAGTACCAATAAGCAAACAAAGGTAATTAAACCAAGATTTTTTTTTCCCCTCATGAACATGCCGTATCTACATCAATAGGTTCAAACAGCCGAAAAATTGGTCTCAAGGAGGAAAAAAAAGAGTTAATGTGATTCACTTACTTAATATCAGCTCCAGCAATGAAGCATCCTGGCTTTGAGGAGATGAGAACAGCACTTTTAACAGCCTCATTGGCCCAAACTTCATCCATTACTTCAATCATCTCCTTTTGCATCTGAACTGACAATGTGTTAACCTAGAAGTAGCCATAAAGAAAACAAGAATTACATTTCATCTGCATATTCCACAGATGTGCAGTTTAGAATTAACTTTGTCAGAGTTCAAACCTTGGAGTTTGGGTCATTAATCCGTATGACTGCAACATCATTCTTGACTTCATAACTAACATGAGTTCGGGCTGAAATCAGACAAGAGGAAACATAAATGTTTAAACAGAACCAGGGTGAAATTATTCAAACATGCTGAGTTTATAAAAAAGAAATATATATATTACCAAGCATGGCAGGAGCTACTGAGAAGGTGCGAAAAGCACTGCCTGCAAAAGGAAACACCATTAAAATGGTCAAACAGTAGTTTGAATTGCATTTGTTAGGTATGTTACTCTCAATAAGTCTGTCGCTTCTGTTTGTTAAAGTGAAAAAGTACTACGAGTGGGGTTGTATATCTTCTTCTTCCAGCTTTTATTGTCATTATACTGTCACAAGTACAGAGCAATGGAATTAACTCTCTGCATTTAACTCATCCCTTTGGGGTAGGGGTGGAACGGTTCACAAAATCATCGGATCGGTTCGGTTCACTGTTTCGTGGTCACGGTTTTCGGTTTGGTATATGTTGATTGTTAGCCTGACATGTTGGTCATGTTGCTGTTAGCATAAACAAAACGTGTTGCACAATGCTTGCACACTGTTGCACTTTTATCCACAACTTTCTTTCCGCCGTAATCGTAGGTCACTCTAAATGCAAAGTGGTCCCATACAGCAGACCTATAAAGTGCTGCTGGCGCGTCTTCCAACTCCTGTTCTTTCCCACTTGCCATACCCACACAATTCTCCACAACTGATTTTTTTCTGCTACACCCGGCTACGCTGCTTCGCTTCTTCTTCTTCTTGTTTACTACTGGTGTTTGGCTTTGGTCGCAGTACCGCCACCTTCTGCTCTGGAGTGGAAACGCTTCGCCTATGAGAAAAAGGAGCAGCGCATGAACCGAACGCAACACACGCGAATGGAACCGAGACAGTCGAACCGAACGGTGCGGACGGTTTTCATAGACCGTTCCATCCCTACTTTGGGGGAGCAGCGGGCTGCCATTGTGCGGCGCCCTGGGAGCAGTTTCGGGTTACGGTTCTTTGCTCAGGGACCCAGAGTGTCAGTCTATGGGAGTGGGGCTTTAACTCAGCACCTCTGGATTCCAAGTGTAATGCCCTAACCACCAGGCCGCCATATAACATATCGACTAGAAAACTGACATTGACTTAATTGAACAGATACAGTTTTATATTCTTAAACAATTCAAGTAAGATTAAAGTACGTTTCATGCAACAATATTCTTTGCTTCTATTATCAGTTAATGAGTATATATAATTTTTCATACAAACAAAAAATGAATTTATGGCTAGGTGACATTATATGAGTTAGTTAGGTGATTATTATTTAACTAGCCACTAAAAGCGGGGAAACATATTTAGCCAGAAGAACAGCAAGAAAAAAAGCTTGGAAATATATTTAATTTCTGAAATTTGCAAATTCTGTTTTTGCTGATAATCCCTGAATATGAACCCTTCACAGGGCCCTTTTTTTTTTTTATCACTAGCATACTTCTTACAAATGGAATCCCCCCCCGTCCCTCAGTGAGGTCTAGAAGCACTAAAACTATATCCAGCCATTCAGCAAAACTACTGCTACATTACTGTACATCTTATTTTGACTTTTGACCAATTAGATGAGCCCTTGAATGATATATTACCTACCGTGAATTAAGTAGAAAGTTAAAAAGTCAAGAAAAAAAAATTTAAAAACCTAATTGAAAAGTTAAAAACTAAAGTTAAAAACTTAATAAGCCTAGTTAACAATTATATTTAGGTTTATAAACTAAAATGTCAGTGCCAGTATCAGCATTATTGCATCTAAGGTTATGCTGTACCAAAAAAATGTGTTTCTTTCACTCTGTGTTTTTCATGAATTTTTATAGAAGCACTTTTGTTATTTTTCTTAATATATTCATGCAAGTTGGCACATTAATTTTTGCCACTAGAAAAAAAAAATATTTTTTGAATGTTACAAAGGAAATAACACTATTGGTTGGAAATTTTGATTTTCAAAGGATTTCACTGAGTGCCCTATAAAGGGTTAAATGAAGGAAACTGAACATTTAACGTCTCAAAATGCTGATATTTTCTTACTTTTTAGCATACATACACACTCTTTGAGTTAAAATTTCAAACTGTGAACAAATAATTAACAATCAACTGTTATAAGTTGTATATCTGCATTTATTCTTGCACCTGTATCCAATCAGCCCCTTTTAAGGAAATGTAAAACATGATATAGTTTATAATAATTTACTTTATAGAAGTCATTGTGAAATATATGCATGGACTGTTTATGAGACGTTTAGGTTTGACTGTCATGACCTCAGGTGGTCTAAGCTATGCTATGCGAGCATGACCCTTCACCTAGATTCTCCGCCTAGTGGCCATAAAAATGGCAAATGAATGGCAGAGCTTTCAAATCCAGCTCAAAAGTATCCAAACAAAGTCTTTCAACCTCACTGTTCCACAACTGTCTTTAACATCTATGAAGTAAAGAAATTATTCCCAAATATGGCAAATTTTACACAATGGACTTTTGTAGCGTTAAGCTAGTTAGCACTGGAAGATTTGATCGAAAGTTTGCAACCTTATACAAAGACGTTATAAAAACACCTGCGTACAATTTCTGTATAAACCCTCATATAAGTATATCTAGTTTTGAATAACAAATTGAGCGTGTTGTGACATGCAACTTCATACAATCCTTTGGAGCTGGTTAGCAGCTAGTCATACAGGCTAATTATTCAACTTGGACAGCTAGCAGAGTCTGGTATCACCAAAATAACTACTCGTAAGGTTTTTGACTTCGACATTTGGGAAAAACCCGGTGTACTCCACCTGAGAAAAGAGCATATCGTGCCGTTGACAATCTGGAGAGAACACCAAGAGCTCGAACACCAGCCATGTTGGGAGCGGAGGTCAGTCTGTGGGAGCTGAGTGATGCTAACTGAACTTAGCTTGCTCACTGTCAAGGTACCATTTACTCAACTTCCTGAGACGGATCCATCTGGCAAGAAGCTGATTGGCTATTGTTTAAACCCAGAAGCTGATTGGCTATTGTTTAAACTCAGAATCTGATTGGTCTATTTTCTAACGTCCAACTTCACTGGATTCTTCTTCTTCTTCTTCTCTATTATGGCGGATCGCAAGCAACTTTAAGGTGCATACCGCCACCTACTGTACATGAGTGTGTAGCAACATTACCTTACATCAAATTCTATTTTTTTATTCTGTAGATAAATAAATAATGCTTTCCTTAATCTGTGAATATCTTATATATTTCCTTCATTTCCCAATATTCCTTTCAGACTCCATTCTTGGCCTGTCCTTCCAACCATCCTTCTTGATTTTTCCCTTTCATGTTCATAAGTTTTACAGTTCATCAGTACATGTTCTACATTTTCTTTGTCTCCATATCCTGCACATTCATCATAATTTTTCCTCCCTATTAAATATAAATTTTCATTTAAATAGGTATGACTCTTAAACTGATCATTATTACTTCCTCCCTTCTGTTTCTCTAATTAATGATTCTATTTAATACTGATTTTTGTGCCTTATATAATCCTCTTCCTTTCTTATCTTCATTCCACCACTTTTGCCATGTTTCCATTTCTTTACTTTTAATAAGTTATTTACCTTCCCCTTTCCCAAAAGTACTTCGTTGGATGCTGTCAAGCTGGCTTTTTAAGGTCGGTATTATTTAAATGTTGTTCAATCCAAAAATAACTTTATTATTACTCGACCATAGCTGTAGTTTTACTCAACTTTATGTTGCTTCAGAAACATTATTTACAACATGTATCATTGTTTACGTATCTATAATATTTTTGTGGTTGTGAATA
>NW_015151029.1:262953-265781 GCF_000732505.1 Cyprinodon variegatus | reverse complement strand
ATTTTTCATTTGGATGAAATAATAGCTGCATGAATCATGACAGCAGACAAGATAGAGGAGAGTAGGAGGCGGGGTTACCAATCTACTTGCTCTGGAAAGCAGAGTTCCCTGCTTTTATATCTTGTTGTTAAAGTCTCCATTATACATTTGGAGCTAGATGCTTTTTTTTCTTTTTTTTTTATAAAAGCGCTAGAGGGGTCTGAAAAGTCACTGAACACACCTGTGCCTTAGACACACTTAATATTATAAGCATTCTGATGGTGTTTCAAATAAGGGATTTTTATCAAAAACATATTAATGTGCAATAATAGGCAACTGCTTTGTTTTGCCTAATGGTACGGTAAATCTGCCCCTTATTGTAAATACTGTTGATTGTATATACCGAGATCCTTATCTTATTTTATTATTCTCCTTATTTTATTCCCATATCTTATTTCACACTATTTTCTGGTGAAAATTCTCAGTGGTTTGTGTTTTAACTTTTCTGAATCAGTTATATGGGAAGAGACTAATTTTACTGTGTGGGTTATAATCTTACCAATTTTATTCTGTCTTATTATATTTTATTTTGCTCTGTTGTACTTACTTGCTATTGTGCTGCAAGAAAATAATTTCCAGCAAGGGATTAATTAAGTAATTCCGATCTCTGTTTTACCAGTCAACCAATGTTGCTTCTGTTAACTACACATATGTGATTATTTGTCCCCTATGTTTAGGCTGTTTATACTCTTTTATTACAGCGTAAATAACAGTCAAAAGTTATTAAAAAGCTTGTAAAAATGTTGTTTATGCTTTTGCATATTTTAATCAAATATTTATTCGGAAATGGCAATGATTAACTGTAACTACAGTATTTTGCCACATGGTGGAGTTAGACTTCCTCTGGGTCAAACAGAGCTCAGTGACTAGAGACTATTCCAAATGCAAAGCTTAAATAAAGTGTATTACTTAAAAAAATAAGAAGAATCTTTTTGTTTTGTTTTTAAATATAGTAAAATACTACCTACAGTTGTGCAATATTTTGGAGACTATCGTTTCAACAATGATATGTCAGTGTGTTGTTTATAGAAACTGATTTAGCTCTGCATCATAACATATCAGCATATTTAGTGCATGTAAATATTTGGATCTGCTGTTTATGGAGGGGGGCAGCATTTAAACTGTTCTTTAAATCAGCAGTTACTTATAGCAATGCAATTAGTTTCTTATATCCCTATTCTGCAACAATCCTAAGTGAAGTGGACTCCTCTGACTGGTGAAAGGCGAGTCACTTTAGAGTATTTCTGATTTCATACTCTGATTATTCAGAAGGACAGAGGAACTGTTCTTACCTCGTCTAACAGGAACTGATCCCTTTCATGATATGCTGCCTTTATTGCTTAATATTCACTGTGTCCGGAGTGGGGAAACATTTCAGATCTATTTAGTAATATGTAAAAGAAAATTCTGAACACTATGCATTGCTATTTGTAAGTTATAATTTACCTCTTTTTTTAGTTTTTTATAAGAAAGCACACATATCTTCAACTGTATAGTTCTTGTGAGAACATTGAATTACAGACTGAAAAAAATGTGTGAAATATTAAGTGTGTTTTGAACTGTTTTATAGAATTATTATAAACATATTTTTGTGAATTTTATAGAATAAATCTAATTCTAAGGGAAATTTTGAGGTTATAACCCTTTAAATTGGAGTGTACGGGGGTATTTGAAAGCAGCATTTGTCATTTGTGGAAGGCGGGACTTAATGCGACTGTAAAATAAGTATCCAATCAGAGGCTAGATATTTCCATAGCAACTCCAATCAGCGATGAGGGACTGTCTCATTGGGAAGGTAGTGGTCGTGGTTAGTTGCTGCTAGAAGACGCAAGTGCTTCCTCCAGAGCTTCCCCGCGGCCGGGGCTTGCAGAAAAAAAGAAAAGATAAAATATATAGACTTATTTATCCGTCAAGCTCACCGTGGGCGACTCTTTTCTGCTTTTGCATGATAATTCCACAAACCAGTCTGAAAGACGAGCCTAATCTCCTCTGAACATAATAGGGACACGAAATTACAATGCCATCCCCAATGGAGGGATCTTCCAGAGAAGGTGACCTGTTTACTGTGAAACATGAGCTGAAACATGGTAAGTAAACTGTCAGCCTGCTGAAACTTAGCGCAGTATAATGTAATTTGGAGTCATATACGTATATATTTAATGTATACAGACGTCACAGGAGAAATGATTCCAGGTTAGCTTGCAGGAGTCAACTGTCACTGTCAGTTGGGCGTTTGAAGTGAGCGCTAACACGAGCGTCGACGTTACTTGGAAATAGCAGAAAGACTAAAGATGTCCCGTTAACGCTGCTGAAACTCATGCAAACTACGGTTATCTATGCGGGTTAAAAACTGCAGCTAACTGCTAACCACGGTGTTCCTATTAGCTTAAACTGATACTAGAGACAGCCTGTTATAAGGTTGTATCAGAGCAAGCATCAATACTGTGCTAAGTTTAACACCTTCAATATAACTTGTTATGTATTAGCAACTAGCATTAGCAACTAAAGTACAAAGACACAAATAATGGGTTATTTTTTATTCAATTAAATGATTAAGACAGTATAACTACACCTATAAGCTCCACTGTAAAAAAAAAAAAAGATATTTATCTGAAACATAATATACCTTAAGGTTAAATTATATAAGAAACATGTTTTCATTAATCTTGTGCATTGTTATCTTCTCACAGAAATAGGTCTAACAAGTAACAACACATAAAATAAATAAAAGTTGTTACTGTCATGGTTGCCTCAAACACTTCCATTTTCAGTGTAAATTATGTTGGATT
>NW_015151029.1:256093-257551 GCF_000732505.1 Cyprinodon variegatus | reverse complement strand
ATTTTTTTGTTTGTGTTTTTTTTTCATATATGTCGCTCAAAAGTTAGATCTTGACTCTCAGTGAGATGACCTGTATCAATAAAGGTTCAATAAAGAATAAAAAAAATAACAATGAAACCCAGGAGCCAAATATCTATATCCTTTATTCAGTGCAAAAGAAAACTGCAGTAAATTCGCTAGTTTTGGTCAGAAAAAAATCACAATTGAGCTTTTTAATTAATTAATTTATTTTTGGTGAAATCGCACAGCCCTATTATGATCATTACTTTTTAAGTCGTTATAAACAGTCTAATACTCAACTGTTCCTCAATAAAACTATTCCAATGCAGCTCTGCCTTTACGCTTCTTTCATTATCTCGCTCCACTCATCTTCCCATTTACTCTGACCTGCTTCATGTCTGTGGTGAAGAAAAGCATTTCTACAGCCTGATGCTGTTATTTGCTATGAGGGTGATGTCTTCTGGGTAATATGCTGTGTTTACCACAACACAGAGTAGTTTATATGTTGGTCATAAAGTTCAATTTAAGTCTTAGATCTCCTTCTCATATATCTTTCTATATGTTGAGTAATGGAGACATTAACGAGAAAGCTGCTGAGGTCCCCAATGGCTTCTCTCATTCACTTCAATCATTGCTTCAGTAATCAGCAATGTAGTTATTCAGTAAATGGAATTTTCTATGAAATGTTATGAAATTTAAATATTTGGAAAATCTGTACCAATCCATTTCTTTGCCTTCCGTTGCTTATAGTGAAATCAGTTCATCACTTTTTGTTCTTAGATGTCTCTTCATTAATGATAACCTATGTACTGTAAAATCACCAGCTGCAAACATTTAGTGTCTTTTTATTATTGGTTGTGAAATATGATTGTATTACATTTTTTTTAACAGCGTAAATTTCGCTGCCCTTTAAAGCAAGGTGCCTTCCCTGAGGGGTTGATTGAAATAAGAGCTAGTTTTTAGAAGAAATGTATATCATTTGTCATTTTTTATCATCAAATTTAAATGATAGAAAACGATTAAACAGATTTGTTAGGAAGAAATTGGAAACTGATTTTTAATACTTTAATACCGTACATATTTTTTATACTTTCCAGCCCTAACTAAACTTTCCATGAACAGAAAAACTGCTTTTTTATTCTTTAACATGTACCAGAAATATCAAAAATACATTCAGCCACTTGAAGTATTTCTGATTTAAAAATAAACTCAACCAACTGGGAACTCTAAAATGTTAAGGCAGGATCCTCCAGCATTTATATAATGAACGAGTTGGAACTTGGTAACTTATCTAATATGACTTGCTGATTTTTTGCATTTAGTTACAGTAGTTTGTTTTCAACTTACAGGCGCTGTATCAAATGTTTTTTTTTATAAGATATAATAGAATAGTTTTAGGGATGCACGATATTGGGATTTTGGCCGATATCCGATATGCCGATATTTTAAAACTCACGT
>NW_015151029.1:247535-255664 GCF_000732505.1 Cyprinodon variegatus | reverse complement strand
ATTAGTTTGTGTTTAATCAGTTAATAATTGTTTTTTAATGTTCTTCTTTCTCCCCAGCCAACTTGACAGGCCATATTGAGAGGGTTGGTATCGAAAACTTCGAGCTACTAAAGGTGCTGGGCACAGGAGGTGAGTAGAACTGCCTCAAAGTCACACAGAAATCAACTCTAAAGCAGCAGACTCTTCTTTTTGATTCACACTAATTAATGAAGGCTCTGTGGAGCTTTTTGAATAATTGATTTTAAAGTTTTCCTTGACACAGAATCAAAGAAACCAAATGATCTGTTTCTATGGCTGCAAGGACAACAATACCAGCACTCCTTGTTTATAAAGATGTTGATTTTGCTCCTTTATTAAGGCGGCAATTCTGTCCTGCCTTTAGCTGAATGTTTAAAAAGGGCGTCTTACTGCAGCACGTAAAGGACAGGCAGTAAATATTTACCTTATAAATCCTGCAAATGATACTTTTCCTAAGAATAGGTGGGTCATAGAAACCATTTCTGCTATGCCTTTGACCTGAACTTTGCCCTATTTTTTTTTATTTCTCCACCAGCATACGGGAAGGTGTTCTTGGTGAGAAAAGTGAGCGGCCACGATGCCGGGAAGCTGTACGCCATGAAGGTTTTAAAGAAAGCCACCATTGTGCAGAAAGCAAAGACGGCTGAACACACACGAACGGAGCGGCAAGTGCTGGAGCACATCCGCCAGTCTCCCTTCCTCGTCACGCTCCACTATGCCTTTCAGACTGACACCAAGCTGCACCTCATTCTTGGTTAGGACACGTGAGGCTGAACTGTCAGTAAAGTCCTGTTTATTTTATGTCTGGTTTCATGTAAATAACATGCGCTTTCTCATATCATAGATTATGTAAACGGGGGGGAACTTTTCACACACTTGGTGCAAAGGGTGCGATTTAAGGAGCAAGAAGTAGCCCTGTACAGCGGGGAAATTGTCCTGGCGCTAGAGCATCTACATAAGGTATCCTCTGGTTTCTAATCTAGAAAGAAATATCCCGCTGCCGTCTGTTTAACCTGTGCTTTTCTGTTGCCTTCTTGCAGCTGGGTATTGTCTATCGGGATCTAAAGCTGGAGAATATTCTACTGGATTCAAATGGTCACATTGTTCTCACAGATTTTGGCCTCAGTAAAGAATTTGATCAGGTATGGTTCATCTTCACAATGTTCACATTTATTATTTGACCAGATGGATGGTTTTTGTTCCTACTACAAATACCTGAAGGACATGATTTCTATGGCAATATAACAAATAATTGCTTTAAAGGAATAGTACACCCAAAACATGATTAGCCTTCATTTTCTACTCACCCCCATGCTGAACAACACTCTGGAGTACTTTTTTGATATCTCAAATGCATCTGGAGATCTGGGAGGCTTCTTGCTGTCTGCTGACATTCAAATAATGGAGGTCTATGGTGCCCGAGACAGAAAGGTCCATAAAAGTCCACAAAAAACGTGTCAATATTCCTCCATACTGCTCGTCCAATGTATTCCAAGTGTCCTGAGTGGACACTTTCATCTGGTTTGGTCTGCCGCGGTTTCCGTAGCGTCATGAACGCGCCGGCGCGCGCTTTCAGGAAATCCTATACACTACTGTTTATGCTCTAAAAACATTCTAAATGACTTCGTTTCGAGTAAATTATGGATGCTACCCACTCAGGACACTTGGAATACATTGGACGAGCAGTATGGAGGAATATTGACACGTTTTTTGTGGACTTTTATGGACCTTTCTGTCTCGGGCACCATAGACCTCCATTATTTGAATGTCAGCAGACAGCAAGAAGCCTCCCAGATCTCCAGATGCATTTGAGATATCAAAAAAGTACTCCAGAGTGTTGTTCAGCATGGGGGTGAGTAGAAAATGAAGGCTAATCATGTTTTGGGTGTACTATTCCTTTAAGTGGAAAGGTTTCAAAGGTTATTAGTTCTCCATCTTTCTATCTTTAGCTATTATATATGTTTTCATTCTTGCTTACTGGGGAAAGTTTCCATCTGAGAGCCAATGTGTCAAATTCTGCTGTACAGGGCAGGGCCTGAAGCACAGATAAGTAGTCAGAGAGTTATTGCTTTGCATTTGGAAAAAAGGCAGACATTTTAGCGTGTTTTGCAGCAAGTAGCAACACCTTTTCTGTTCTCTCTTGTGTCTAATGGTAGGAGTGTGTTCACCCGTGTGTATTCATGTCCGGGTTGAATTCCTCTGTGAGAAATAAAGAGAACACATACACACACGCGGACAAAATTCTTGGTACCTCTAGTTGAATGAAAGGAAAAGCCGCAATGGTCACAGACATAACTCGAATCTGACAAAAGTAATAATAGAAAACAATTCTATGAAAATGAACAAATGAGATTTAGACATTGCTTTTCAACCATGCTTCAACTAAAAGAGATGTTTAAGGAGATTAGAAAGAAAAGTATTAGAGATGCACCGAAATAAAAATTCTTGGCTGAAAATGAAAACAAAAAATGAGGAAATCAAGATCAAAGACCATAAAAACAGATAAATAATTATGTCAAAAAGAACCACAGCATTATTGGCTACGATGTGTACTAAACTCTAACAAAAATCAAGGCATTTCAATAAATCAATTATAAATGTATCAAAATGTTTATATACCACTGCCATTTTTATTCTCGGCAGAGTCACTGGAAAACGTTCTTGCCTTTTCAAACATGTCCTCCACAGACGGAGCGGACACGTTCGCTGTCAGTTTCCCCTTTACCATGTCGCATTCTTCTCATATTCAGAATGGTGATGGGGACGTTTGGATTTCTATGGTATCATTTTTGGGCCACTGATTTGAGCACAGTGAGAATGATGTACAGTGTTTAAAAATTCAGTCCTTTCCTTCACATGCTCAGCAACTTTTCTGCATGCAGGAAAGTTGCTGCTGTTTGGTTGAGATCCTTTTAACCTCTACTGGATGTGCTGGTTGTCACTCATCGCAAGTTTTGGCCGTGTTGTTTCGGCATTAAATGTCTATTAGACAAAAAAAAAAATTTACTTTTCAGACATTTTTAGCTGAAAATGTTCTATGGCTGAATTTTTTCGGCTCATCCCTAACAACTATGTTAAAGACTATAAGATTGTCTTTGAGCAGCTTGATTTTCCCGTGACTACAGCTGCACGTATCATTTAGAAATGTAAGAGCCATGCACTGTAGCCAACCTCCCTGGATGTAGCTGCAGGAGGAAAAACTGAGGATAAATCGGAAACATGATGATATAAATGTTAACAAAAGAGCACCAACAAAAATTGGAAAGAGATTAAAGGTCAACTTCAAGCTCAAGGAACATCAATATCAGATGGCACCATCCATCATTGTTTGAGCCAAAGTGGACTTAAAGGGGAACGCCGTTTTTTTTTTTTCATTTGGCCCTAGAATTTACGTTATTCCATCATATTCTACTCACCTATATGACTTTTGTGTAATTTAGAGCCGTTCTAAGATTTTCCGTTAGGTTATATCCAAGTAACGTCTTCCTATGGGCAACAACTTGAAGGCACAAACTAAACTGTTCATAATTTATTATTTATGGTACGCCAGCATTCAGAACATGTAGGCCAATCACTGTCCCCCAGATATCCGCAGTTATATTTTTCATATTTATATATATTTTTAAACAAAGCGGCGCGCGGATGACGTCATACACGCGCCGCTTTGTTTAAAAACTGGAGTTGTGACAGGCAGCTCGTCCACAGGCGGCTACGTTCTACCCCTTCTATTCATTCTAGCTAATCTGAATCGTTCAATTCCATTTGGAGAGCGAAATCATCTGTGGTAGCAGCACTAGACATCTTCCAGGCATGTGAGTAAAACTAGCAGCAGTTCAGCGGGCAGGATGAATGAACGGTAGCCAGCGCACGCGGATCTTTTTCATAATGTCGTGTGTTAACATACTTCAATTTATATAAAGTTTTCTAAACAAGCCTACAATGGAAGCACAGTAAAACCTGATGCAATACAATAATACAAAATGTGAAATTTATGAAAATATAATGCACAATATATATTGTCTATGTTTTAATACTCTTAAGTGGAGGATAAATGTTATTAACTGTACATTTTTGTGGCAAAATTTGTGACAACAATGTAACGTGAAGTTTTTGTTTATATTTAAGAAAAATACTAATGTACATATAATTTTTGTTGCTAATCTTTGATCTATCGAATAATCTTAAAATCCTTAAAGTCCTATCCCAGTTTATTTTTTTCATCTTTAACAAAAAAAACAATACAAATGTTGCATTACTTATATACATATTTTAAATGATTAAGGATTAATGCTTGATCATTTTGTTATTTTAAACAAAAAAAAGGTAGAAAGGGCATTGTTATGTTGAGGAATTAACAGTATTTTTTTTTAGATGTTTACATTTCAAAACACATTACGGTAGTTAAGAAAAAAAAAACAAAAAACTAAAAAGATTAATTCATATAAACCAAAAACTGTTAAATAGCTAAGAACATTGTCAAAAAAGCCTAAAATTAAAATGTTTAAAAATCATTAGAATTAATAAATTGATTTATTGAACTTAAAAGTTGAATTTCTTTTTGTTTTTCTTTTTTCAGGTTAATATCCTGCTTATTTCACTAAAACTTGTTGCAAGCACCCCTGGGATAGTTTGTCAGTTTAAAAGTTTATCAGGTCTTCAATAAGCAGCAATTATAGCTGTTTTTTTATTTTATGAGCCCGCTTCCTCATTTCAGCTGGACGTGATGTTAAATGAACTGACTGCAGTGCAGAGCCAGAATTTATCAATGTTTTGTGTAACGCATGATGGCACTGATGATAGGGATGTTGCTAGGCACTTGTCATTCAGATCTGTCAGAAAGCCTCCTCTGTTCTAAAAGAAGAACTAAAGACGCCTACAAGGGTGAGGCTCTGCACAGACGCCACATCAAAAATGTCTGAGAAGTTTTCCTTTGAATCTTTTGAATAAGGGGAGCAGAAAAAAGTATTATACTGTCTCTAATTGTTAATGTTTAAAAAATGTTTGAGCAAGACTAAGATAACGATTCTGTGTTGGATTATCTTTTTTTTGTTGTTGTTTTGTCTTTGCAGGTGGAGAGGGCTTTCTCTGTCTGCGGCACTATTGAATACATGGCTCCAGAGATAGTTGAAGGGGGAGATTCTGGACATGACAAGGTAAATTAGAGTTTTAATGTTTAAAAGCCAGATATGCACGGTTTTATTCCATTTAACTGAAGCATTTGGGTTTGGGCTTTCTTCCATCCCAGGCAGTGGACTGGTGGAGCCTCGGTGTATTGATGTACGAGCTTCTGACGGGTGGATCGCCCTTTACTGTTGACGGAGAGGAAAATTCCCACTCGGATATTGCCAAGTATGGATTTATCCTGTGAAGCATCAAATTAATTATCCACACTCGGCGTTGCTAACTGTGGCTGCCTGTAACATTACAGGAGGATTTGCAAAAAGGACCCTCCTTTCCCCAAAGACATGGGACCGCTGGCCAAAGACCTCATTCAGCGACTCCTCGTCAAAGACCCACAGAAGAGATTAGGGTCCGGTCCAAATGGAGCAGACAATGTGAAGAAACATCCGTTTTACCAGGTGGAAATTTCTCCCTGCTTTCAGTAATTATTGAAGTAGCATTCCAGAAGTATTTTTCACATTTTGTCCCATTTCAACCACCAACCTTTGTGTTTTTGTAATTTAATTGGTAGATTAGCAGCTGTGCTAAGTGTTAAAAGGGAAAAAAAGTCACGTGGAAACGTAATTTTTACCTACATTTGTGTTCAGCTTTGTTCTGACAGTCCAAAGACTACAAATAGCTTTAGAAGTCACCTCATTGCAGAGTCTACCTGTGTGAATTTTAATCCCAAAATTAAATGCATCTGAAAACTTTAGAGGTTTGTTATAGATTAATATTGACCAAAGATCAATACCAATCCTAAGAAACACAGCAGATGGACCAGAAAAGTTGTTGTGAATTTTATAGGAGGTTTAGGTTATAAAACAATATCCAAATAGTTAAACATCTTGGTTGTTCCCGACTCACACATCGTATGAAAATGGGAACAGTATGGTTCGACTGCAAGCAATGCTGGCAATTCTGGGGCAGCCGCAGCTCTGGTTAAAAAACCTGGCATTTATTTAGCAGCAGCGAAAAATTAGGTTATTGATAAAAGAATGCCTTAAAGAGTGTCACAAGCCTATAATGAACACAGCAAACATGCGAAGGATGGCATCTTGGTAAAATTGGACTAACATTTTAACCTAAAAACAAAGCAATATGTGTAACACTGCACGTCACTATGAACACACACACTCAGCAATAAAACATGGTGGTAGCAGTATCATGGTGGGCGAACCTAAACATGAAGCCAGAGCTAGCATGGAAAAGTCTAAAAGATATTAGTATTGGCAAAGGGTGTTCAGCTTATTGCCAGGGATCTATGTAATGTATGTGACTGAGGTTGAATAATCTGGTCACTTGTGAAATTACATTTGTTGGCATATTACAAAAAAGTTTTCTTAAATTCAAAATGTATTTGTCTACGTTTGTCTACAAGTTCTTTGATTTTTTTTGGGAACGAGATTCAAACATATTTTAGCTAAAAAATGTAAATGCAGTGCGGTTTGTTCTTGATTCTGAAAACAACTGTTTACAGAACCCGAAGGAGACGCAGCTTCAACAGCAATAGAAAGTAGTTGATTAAGATTTTTTTAATAAAAAACAAATCAAAAACATTTTTTTTTCCTTTCCACTTCTCATTTCTGCGTTTGTTGTTGTGACATGACAAAATGTAAAGAAGTAGAAGGACTGTAAGTACGTTTGCAATGTACTGTATTATGATGAATTTAACTAAAGACTAATTAGGTTTTTTTTTTGTTTTTTTTTTCCCAATCTAATGTAGAAAATAATCTGGGAGGACTTGGCAGCAAAGAAGGTACCCGCGCCGTTTAAGCCAGTGATTCGAGATGAGCTCGATGTCAGTAATTTTGCAGAAGAGTTCACAGAAATGGACCCGACTTACTCCCCTGCAGCTCTGCCTCAGAACTGTGACCGCATTTTCCAGGTGGGTGAACAGTATGGGATGTAAACAACCCCGCTGCGTGTTTAAGGACCCTAGTTTCCTTAAATAGATATTCCTTTGAGTCGTGGCACAGGAGATACCTGCTCTTTTTACGTGCCCCAGTTTGTCTGGGCTGTAACTGCAGGCATTGTAAAATGTTGACACGGAGGAAGAAAGCAGCATTATACCGTACCCACTTTTTGTCTGTGACTATATTTGAAATACTTCACAGCGATTGAAATAATCAATTCCAGTTTCGAATGTCCTCAAAGGTTGCTGTAAGTCAACATGAGTCTGTCTGTGTGCGTTGGTATTCAAATTGGCTAAGGAGTCTTTTATTGAAGTAATTGCTGCCATATGCAGCTCTCATTGAAGTAACAGATGTGAATGACTATTTTTGATGTAGCTTTGAACCATAATATGGCCCACAACTCCATGCCAGCTGATAGCTGTCTGATGTATTGCATGAAATTTCAACTCTGATTGCCTTCTGGATCCTTGAGCTCGGTAGATCAATAGATCCATTAACGGGCTTCTCTCATGAAATAAAAGGTTACACTTTGAGAGCATCACCACGTCTATCTCAGTTACGCCTTCAGTCTTTGATTGCCAACTTCATCTTGGCTTTTTCCCCCTCTCAGCTGCCGTTCACACACTCCGAAATTTTGCGGTCTTTATAATTTGCAAGCCTAGCAATCTCTGAGATAACGACAGCAATCCCAGTTTAAGCTGTGCACTTGCTCCCCCGTGGTGCCTCACAAAACAAAATTAAAATTGCATTAAGAGCGCCAAGATGTAATTTCACGGCAGAGCAATCAAATATTCAAGCCCGGCAATTTAGGGCATCTCATTCATTCAGCATCCATCCTTCCGTCCATCCATTGCTGTCATTGCATACCACACAGCTGTGTGTGTGTGTCGGTGGGGAAAAAAAAAAAAGAAGGAAGATTAATGCCAGCTCCAAGCTCTGGGCTTCCCACAGCTGGAATTAAGCAACACAATGACAAGTTTAACAATAGAAACAGCTGGACAGCGGCTGTCACTCAGAAAGAATCGCCTCATTGTG
>NW_015151029.1:244147-246160 GCF_000732505.1 Cyprinodon variegatus | reverse complement strand
CCAAAATTACTTCAACGGAAGGTTTCCAGATGGATATGCGGAGCAAATCCATCTGGCGGAGTCAGGTTAAGTGCCTTGCAACATTTCTTTCCAAGATTGCTCTTTATTTACCCAAAACTCTGATCAGTATTTCACTTTGTATGTGAAATGCATCCCCACATCAAAATGCTGCCACAACCATGCATCAAACTTGGGAATTTCAGCTCAGGTTGGTGTGTTTATTTAGCGTTTAAGGTGTTCTATAAGGGATATTAAATTTTGGGATTATTTTCTAACCCAGCCTTGCATCAGATACCAACCTTAGTCTTAATGATACAGTTTTTAAACAATTTTTCTTTGAAAAACCTTATGGAAGATGCTTCAAGGAAACAATCACTGAGTTTTTCTGAGACCTTCACAGAGCAGTTATTCTTTTACTGGGATTAAATTACACACAAATGTAAAGCGCCTTATCAGTGAACTCCTTTTTTTGAAGACAGTTAGTTGAACTGGTTTTGTTTTGAGGTATCATAGTAAAGGGAGTGAAATCGCATCACTTCTTCATTTCCAGAAAATCCTGAAAACCGTCCAAGCTTTTTCTCCCACTTCAAAATTATACCGAACTATAATATGTTTTAGCTGTAAGGTGAGAAAAAGTTCACTTGTATGAATACTATTGCATGGTGCATTGTTTTTTAATTTTCTAATATTTTTTTTATATAAAAATGTGAATTTCATTTGAACTTCAAACTTCTAGGTCTTTTTATTTATCTTCTCTTCATAAATTTGAACAGAGGATAAATTCCATAATCTGTTCCTCTCTGCGCTGAGAACAGGGGTGAGGAATCTAGATCTAAATAGAGCACAATATCTCTTTGAAGTTCTTTCTATTCTCTTATCATGAGATTAATGGATCTGTCGCTTTTATTTTATTTATGACCAGCAGCAGCAATCTACAGATTGTCTGTTATACGGCTCATAATATAAACAGACAACTTGCTTTGATTCATCGTTTTATGCAGGACTCCCCTTTTTACATGAATTATGAGATGGACCTGCAGGACAGCGCTCTCGGAGAGGGAAGCTTCTCTATCTGTCGCCGCTGCACGCACAAAAAGACTGGACAACAGTATGCAGTCAAGATAGTCAGCAAAAGGTACGAGCTACTTTTTAAAATGCATTTTTTGGCCCAGATTGTTCTGGGTCACCTCTCTATTTATAGCTATTAGATGCATCCAACCCACTGCTGGCTGTCTTGGCAAAAAAACAAGGTTTTGGTTTGCTTACATTAAACAAGGTTATGAAAGTATTGCATTAGAAATGTGTGAAACTGATGAAATGAAGGTGATTGACAGATATAACCTCAATCTATCCAGCTCTTTTTACACATTTAGTGTTTTATTTATTTTTTTTGTTTCTTCTTCATAAAAGTCATCAAAACCTGCTTTCATCTTGTACCTTAGCTGCAGCCACAACACTCCTCATATTATTTATTGACAAATACTGCTCCAGTTATTGTGCCCATGTTATTAACGGGCCACACAGCTGAAAAGACATTTCTTGACCTCTTTAGTGCCTTGATTTTTATTTTTTTTATTTTTTCCGACACTTCAATATACTTTGGTCAGGACATTTCTATTGTAGGTCTGGCTGTAGGGTTAGTGTTCATTTTATGCTGCCCCTAACAGCTTTTTATGTTCATCTGCATCCATCATCACATCAACTCTGTCTGGCTTTCATTGTCCCTGATGAAGAAATGCAATAGCATGATTCTTCCACCTCCTGCTTTCATGTATGGAGGACCAACTCTGCCATATTTAAAAATAAATACAGAAATAAATAAATGCTCAATAAATAAATAAGCATACAATTAATTGCCACCAAAAATACAATAAACACTTAAATGTAAGTAGAAATTAAATTATACAGTGAGACATAAATGTATATACAGCCATGAACTTTCTTCTTTATTTATTTGCCTTCGTAATATTTACCTTATTTGTTTTTTGTCCTTTATAATCTTCAACTTTATCT
>NW_015151029.1:240723-241457 GCF_000732505.1 Cyprinodon variegatus | reverse complement strand
GAAGATTATAAAGGACAAAAAACAAATAAGGTAAATATTACGAAGGCAAATAAATAAAGAAGAAAGTTCATGGCTGTATATACATTTATGTCTCACTGTATAATTTAATTTCTACTTACATTTATTTGTTTATTGTATTTTTGGTGGCAATTAATTGTATGCTTATTTATTTATTGAGCATTTATTTATTTCTGTATTTATTTTTAAATATGGCAGGCTTGGTCCTCCATATCATTGGTTTCTGATACACAAAATGCAAAAAACCGTCAAATTGATCGTATCACTTTTTGTCTGCTGCATCTTCCTGTATGGTTTCTTGCAAAATCCAAATCACAAGCCTTAAGGAGTTCTTTCAACCCTTGCTCCTTTTACAACACTCTTTAAAATAGATTTTTAAGTAGAAGACCATATGTGCTGTTTTAGAGGTTTAAAGCTACTTACCCTTTAAACTTTTTCATCTGACCTGTGTTCCTTTGTTTTTACAGTTTTGTTTTAATAAACAAAAATAAAACAATCATTAGGTGGTACTTTGCATTGCTTTGTCACATGATATACCATAAATATTCATAAAGGTTTGTGGATGCAATATGACAAAAATGGCGATTTTTGCAAGGCTCTATAGAAAGATTGAGTTAATACTTCTTAACCAAATTATTCCAGTTTGTCTTAAGATGATGTACCATTCTGCTTAAGGTCACTAGTAGGGGTGTAAATCACATCCATCATGGCGATTC